>NC_134701.1:97662201-97864701 GCF_043290135.1 Rhipicephalus microplus
GCGTCGATGTGCGCGTCACCTTCACTCACCGTATATGTATACGTATCTATATATACGAAAGTGCAAAAATAGAAAAAAAATCGGCACATTCAACGTACAGTGGGCATTGATGATATGCGAAGCACGACTGAGAAAGGTTGATATGTAAGTTTAAATCAGCACAATGTTACGAGGTGGAAGTAGGCCGACCGCGATGGTCTAGTGGCTAAGATACTTGGCTGCTGACCTGTAGGTCGCGGGATCCGATTCCGGCGGCGGCGGCTTCATTTACGATGGAGGCGGAAATGCTGTAGGCACATGTGCTCAGACTTGAGTGCACGTTAAAGAACCTTAGGTAGCCGATATTTACATAGCCCTCCACTACAGCGTTTCTCATATTAATATGGTGCTTTTGGGACGTTAAACTCCACGTATCAATCAAATAAACAAGGTGGAGGTAAATGATGCCATATATGACTTCCGTGTCATGATTATCATGTTTTAACGTGTCGTTTACCATCTTAATCTATTTACGCCACGTGATACCTAATTTAGTATATGTGGAGCAACCGAAACGACCGCGAGCACGCTATGAGCGCGGTATGCTGTCATGTTCTTACATGACACGCGTACAAGGCTTATCATGTTTGCACCCGCCATTTACTTTCGTCATTCATTCACGTCACGTAACACCAGATTTCGCATATGTGGAGCTAGCAAAACGGCCGTGAGCGCATCAAATGCGAGCACTTTAGAGCTTCACGCCAGGCGCGACTGGCGCAACCAGCGTCCGTCGGCGTGGCCTCACGGCAACCAGCGCGAAATGCGACGTGCTGCACTTCGCGCCCATGGGTTACCCTGAAAACATTGCGTCTCCCTCTTTTCGTGACGGAGGGATGCTGGACACGCTGAAACGCGCATGCGTCAAAGCAACGCAGCGCGGTGCGCGCCTGCGAGTATAGGGCAGGACCGGCGCCTGGCGTGGCAATGCCGGCGTTGATTGATTGATTGATTGATTGATTGATTGATTTATATGTGAGGTTTAACGTCCCAACTCCATCATATGATTACGAGAGACGCCGTAGTGGAGGGCTCTGGAAATTTCGACCAGCTGGGGTTTTTAAACTGCACCCAAATCTGAGCACAAAGGCCTACAACATTACCGCCTCCATCAGAACTAAAGCCGCCGCAGCCGGGATTCAATCCCGCGACCTGTGGGTCAGCAGCCGAGTACCTCAGCCACTAGACCACCGCGGCGGGGCCAACGCCGGCGTGGTGTGACAAAATGAGCGCCAGCGATCGCGCGCACCACGTCACGTCGAAATGTATTTGCACCTTGACTGTGGCATGTAGTCATGTTCTCACATGACACGCATCTCATGATTATCATGTTTGCAACAGTATCATACCTTCGTCATCCATTCACATCCCGTAATACAAAATTTGGTATAAGTGAAGCTAGCGAATTGGCCGCGAGCACATCATGAGTGTGGCATGTAGTCATGTGGTTACATGACACGCATGTCATGATTTTCACGTTAGGGTCTGTCGCTTGTGTTCGTAATGCAATCATGTCATACCATACTAATTTTTCAACATGTCATGTGAACGAAACCAGCGCAAAAGCTGCAGGACCATCAAATGTAAATCATGACATTCGTGACAATCATGTCAAGACTTTCATGTTATGACTAGTCAAATATGGTTTTCATGCACTCATGTTATGCCACACCAAGTTTGGTATCGATACCATTATTGAAACGGCCTGGAGAGCTAGAAGTCGTAGGTGGCTAGATAGATAGATAGATGATAGATAGATAGTTACGCTCAAAGTCACCGAAGTTCGTTAAGAAATGCTTCGCATTTAAGAAAACAGGAAAACACTCCGGTTTGCGGAGTCGAACGTGGGACCTCTAAGTCGTGAATGCGAGGCGTTAACCACAAAACCGCAGAGGAGCACCTTGTTGAACGAGCAAACGGCAAGTCATTTATGTCTACCACTTAGCGCTGGTGACGAGCATTCCGCAAAAGAACTATCGTGTTTTAAGCCTTTCCGGCAAGATGCTGTATTAAGCACGCGTCGCAACATTGTCACGACGTGGCGGCGGGCGCTTTCATTTCCCACGGGTACTTTGCCCCGCGGAGAGAAGGTGGACGCCCACTCGCAAGCCTTTTTCTCGCGATGGAGAGGATCGTACGTCTTGGTGGGCTTTTGGTTTTCACTGGAACGATTCTGTCTTCGTTTGAGAAAAGAGCACGCTTTTCAGACACAGGGAAGCAACAACTGAGACCCTTGTTTGCGTTTATATGTACCTGTGAGTACGTTTCGTGCATCATGTTTGCGTGAGAAACGTGGGACACGTTTTGATCTGCTTGCCATTTTGTGCATGACTTTCCCATTTCTCGCTATTGCGTTCATTGGTTCACCTTTGCGGCAAAGCTGTTATTTTTTCTGCTTGCTTACGCGTTTCTCTTATTAGTACTTTATATACCTGAACTTCCTACTTATAACATACCTACTGGGAAATTGGCATTCTCTGAGATCTTTGAAACAATTTAGCACAACGATAAAGGGGCACGTACAAACTTGGTGTTTGTTTCCTGTTAAAACATTTTAGGTGTGTCCCTCACTACCGTAATCATCCTATCTTTTTGCCTAAGCAAGCCATCCATAAGCTTAAAACTATTTAGGCAATTTCGGCTACGAATGATTATACTCACAATTTATTTACTGGCACTGATTTCGCTCGTATTGGCGGTGCAATATTATGTTAATGTTGGAATTATTAAAGCTACCCACTTTGGCGCACCTCATATTGCAACTCTCAGTTTTACCGCTCGTTTGATTACAAAAAGTTGACAATTTCTTCGGTATAGTTCATCACACAACTATGGTAATTCAACACTCACCTCGGCAGGTGGCTATGGCTGTTGTGACTCGGCTGTGAAGAGAATAATATCATCAGCTGGGCAGCTTGAATAGGAGCAATAGCTCCTAATGAATATTACCTTAGCTTGGCCTTGAACCTGAACCAGAGCTATATGTTCTGCTAGTGTGACGTTGTGTTTTGTGGTTGAGAACCTAACTTCGCATGTTGAACTTATAATGGCTGTTACAGAAAACTAAACAGATGCCTAAAGTGATTTTAGGACTTTTGGGATTTCAACGAGCTGAAACTGGCGAATAGAGATAATGTATTGAATTCAACAACACGCAAACTATATGTCAGAACTTCGCTATACCAGTCACATATTCTTGGTACTTTGAAGTTTTGTACGAAAACACACCACCATATTTTGCTCCTTTTTTGTGCGATTTGACTTCTGCTCTCGGCAGCGACCTCGCTAAAAGCAGTGCAAGGAGAAGGATACGCTAATATAAGGTGAGTATCCCTCAGAGCAGAGTAAGCCACAGTGAAAACACGAAATAATTACTACGTGCAGTAGGCGTCATACCGGCAACTCACCATTTTTTTTCTCCGCGTCACGTAACGTAAATAATAACAGGCTGCACAAGTTGGGGGAGCCCGATTGATGCGCCAAATTACTAGTTACAAGGAATTATCGTTATTGCCGTGAGAATAAGACGCGAGTACGCTTTCATTACCGCTACAGAATGATTAGTTTCTGCCAAGTCAGCAGTTAACTCCCATTTGATCGTTCGAAGCGCTACAATCAATACCCACTTAGCGTCACCGTCCTCTTCTTACACCTGAAATGACGGACTGTCATTGCAGCTGTCAGGCCTTGTACTGATTGGTGATATCCAGTGGAGCGTTACAAAAGAAAACACGTTGTTATGTTTAGATTCATTGCGTTCACCACTGAAGATGACCCAGCTGACCCTGTAATTACCGCGAAGAATGTTCAAGCATGATAACATTGACTTTTCAACAGCAATTTATAATAATTGGGACGTCTTGGTATCATCTAAGCAATATCAATAGCCGAGTAATTTCATATCAGTTTAGCTATAGGCGCTTAGGTACATTCGGATGGGAGCGAGTACGCTCCGACTTCATGATCTGACATGCGCGCTGAGACTCGCTCGCCGAGATAAAATCTGGAATTGTTGGTGTGCAATGAACAGGTTAAGATATTCCTGAACTCCACCACATCAATAAATGACTTGCGTAACAGCCGATAGGCGAGTTATTTTTGTCAGTAGAATACTTTATGCAAACGTGGCCATCCCATTATAAACATGTCAAGATGCTTGGTAATACAAATAAAGCAAAATTTGAATATCCATAAATGTGAACTGATAGACACCATTTCATTTTTACTGACTTCAAAGGAAAGTTTGATACGGGCAATCACATAATGTAAAATAGGCAGGAAATATTCATTTCTTACACACGTCTGTTTCAAAGCACAAACGTCGAGCTCATAATATTTATGGAGGGCGAAGAGACTATACTGACACACCCCAAACGCTGCTAACAGCTTTTTTGGAATATTTATGACACAGTCTATATGCAGTGATGTATACCCAGATGCATCAAAGGGACATCCGATAGACTTCAGAAAGTGCTGGAATAATATTACGATATGCACAAACGACAAACTGTCATACCGTATATATCACAACTACTTTCTGGAGAAATATTACAAATAACCCAATAACTCACAGATCTATTTCTTTATCATTCGCCTGAGTAGACTTTGTTTTTGAACTATTTGCTGAGAAGGGTGAAGTAAATAGTAACAATATTATAGTAACGTTGCCTAAGGGCTGCCTTAGGCGGCATTACTAGAATAAACTTACTTTGAATGCTCTGACGGAGAGGCAGAGTGCGTGGCGGACACGAGAAGTAGCGGCGCTGTAGTCAGATTTTGCTCCCGTGGCCGGCGCATGTGGTAATCGGTGACGGCGGCGTGCGAGCTGTCATCGTCAATGGTGCGTTGAATTACAACAGTTTTGAACTATTTTTGGCAATACGTGGTTTCTTGCACGAAAACCCCTTTGTCATGAATGAAGCACAGCGAGGAAAAGCAGATTTATCAACAATGAGGTACGCGGACTTGCTTTGCGCCGGGAACCCACAGCGGCGACGGAATTTAGAACTGCGCTTCTCGCGGCCTCTTTGTTTTTTATTAGTGTATTCTTTTTATTTGTAAACATGGTTACAGAGTTGAAGAGCCAAAGGAAAAGCTGCCTACACAGCTTCAGAAGCTCATATTTTTAACCCCCTGTCTCTTCTGCACTGTGTCGATGGGCTTATAGACGGACGATCGTAAGGAAGTTTACTGTATAGCCTTGTCCGTTATCAGAAAGTTTCTATTGTCATGCAAATAAAATATATCATTACATTTAATAGTGAAGATTAGCTGCAGCGGCTTTTGGCAGATATGGTGGATGTGCCGCCGCTGAGTATTAAATATATTGTGTCACAACAATTACACATTGTTATAAATACGACAATTACTTAGCTAAAAGTAAGCTTTAGCTTCACCATCAAGAATGAAACATGGTAGCGTAGTCGGGCGCTTTGCCAATCACCTTTTCAATTATTAGCGTAGCGTCAGTCAAGGTGCATGCCTCAACCACGTCGCGAGAGAGCCGTGGAACAGCGGCCGTTTAACACTGTCGTATAATGTCTAATGCAAATACAATTGTCAAGTGCCGACTACGCTCTAATTGTTCCTTCAGCGAATCAGCGAGGGGCTCACTGCAAGTGTGTGAGGCAACACACGAACGTATGTTTGAGTGCCCTGTAATGGGTGGGCCTTTCAAGCACCCAACAATAGCACATTTCACATGTTTTGACGTCTGGCGTGATTCAACGGCTCTGCCATGCAATATTGCGCGCTTTAAGGATGATTGCATTAGATAAAGGTATAAAGATGTGCACGAAATTGCTAATAACTTCTACTGCATGACATTCATTATGTTTTCTTTTGTTCGAATCAGTTTCGACCAATGGCGTGTCTCCGAGGTACAACGTCTGAATACCGCACCGACAGCCTGGATTCAGTTCTCACTCACACTGAAGTTTAGTATTTATTTTTTTGGCAGATTTTTTGAATTTTTGGTCAAGGAGAAGATGACGTTTTTTTCGCTCGCAACTGGAGACGACCATAGTGACATCAGAATTTACGCAAAACGAGCTCTTTAGCGCTATTGTGTTCAAATAATATACAGTGCGCGATTGAAGTATATGTGAAGGAACAGTAATTTATCTGACAACGTTATTCGAGGCCATTATCAAGCCACACTCTGAAAGATAATTGTAACATCCAACAAAAATAACCAAGCAGAGTGGCCGATGAGCATAAGAAGTTGAGACCATGTTGCTATATTGAGGTTTAAAATTCGCCATGGTTGAGTGAATCATTAGCGTGCCATGATTTTATCTTTACTGGGATGCAAACCAGTTAGAGTTCAGCATGACAGGCCTCGGAAAATTCTGACGCAATTCACCTGGTGGGAGCAAGCTTTGCATCGCGAAGATAGAAAGCTCACTGCCGAATACAAAATGTATGACGTTCAATTTGAGAATGACGGCATCGTAACCCACTACCGTAATGTTTTGCTGTACAACTTCTGATATCACGCGAAAAGTGAGAGCTTCCACTCGGTAACCATTTGCCCTCGTTCTTAGAAATGCCTACTAGTATATCAAAGACAAAGTTTCATAAACTAAGAGCTCTCTTTGTGGCACGCGAAGGATGGCCAGTTGGTAAACGGCGCCCAACGAAAAGGGAGTTAGTTAAAAGAGGCTACGCGGACACGGACTATGCCGTTCACCTCTGAAAGTGCTTTTGTTGCCAAAACCCGAGAGCTTTTGTTATACCGCACCTTGTGCTGTTCAGCTACTCGCAAGGTGAAAGCGTTCTCACTGTGAGCCAGACTTAGAAATGAGTGGTCAGAGTCGCGACACTACTCCCGACAAGACAATGTGGCGCCATGCTGTCGCAATACGTGTGGATAGACGGCAGCATCAAGTGTACTTACTTCAGACAGCCAACCAGCTGTCTAGCCAAGCTTGTAGTCGCACGACAGTATTTTTAAGCTGTACATTGACAAAATGACGGAGTTTTTTTTTTCAGCCGATTTCTTTGAGGATGAGAATAGCCAAGTGTGGGAACGAAGAGGGGGAGGCACGTCTTTGAGGGAAGTAGAAATGTTTGCGGCATTGGTGGAGGATCGAGAAGGGGTTCGTCCCACGAGGCAGTCTTAGATAAGACGGGATGTTTATTATAAAGAAAAAATTGGCCCTGTATCTGCACGTAATCTGCAAATGTCGTCGAAAGACGATAGTCTTGCGTGTGGAGAGAATGAACAAATCATTTATTTGATGTTCTGCGCAAGAAAACCGGTGAATGGTATTCTGGAGGTGCTCGTTAGAGTGCCTCGAGCGTACAGCGGAGGCAAACAAGCGCAACAAGTCACGTCACACGTGAGACGTGAGCGCCATCTGGCAGTTTTATTTGATAAACAAAGCGCGCGCCCGTCTCAGAGGTGATAAGGTGTAGAACGAAAAGCGACGGGCAGGTGCCTCCACCGTGTCGTTTTAGCAAAGCGTGGGAAAAACTCGCTTCTTGGCGCAAGCGTTTCATGATCAGCGCAGCGTGATAAGCGCTACAATCCTTAGAATTACTGGTGTGCGCCTTTTCTAGCAAACGATGAACATGCAGAATATATACGTGTTGTTATAATGCCTCAGATATGCGCAATTATGGCTTTTTAATTGACAATCGCACACGTACGAATGCTCATCCTTGAGCAACATTGGTGGGGGCTGGCCGTTCAGGGTATCTGCTGGTGCTGTTTAGAGTACCCGGTTCGCGATAACGCTGGACAAACAAACAAATGTACAGACAGACTGACAGACAGACAAACAGACAGACATACCAAAGCTTTTTGCACGGAAGGTCCCCAAGAAATACTATCGTCTTTAAAATGGAGAGGAGCTTGGTGCTCGAGAACTAGATCGTCAAGCAGGGGCATAGGTCGTGCTTGGCGCCGACTCTGATCTAAGGTTGATAGTAAATCAAGAAGTTGGTGTCAATGTGTGGAGTATACAAAGGGCTCGGCAAGTAACGCCGACGTTAGTAAAGCCCAGTGCTTACTGTGCAATCGGTTTAGTGGCCGCCCCGGCTTTTTTAAAAAAAGGTGTCACTGTCTAAGAAAATGAAGTTTGCAGTAAACAGAGCAACCGGGCCTGTCTAGTCTTTCCATGGGTTGTCGTGGCCATCTGAACAATCGAGATTACGCCCATCATACCAATCTTAACCGGAGGAGTCTACAGGTTGTCGGGTCGGCTTCCTGGAGGACAAAAGGTATCCTGCCTTTGTGGCACACACACACCAAAAGCCAAAAGTGGGAGTGAAAAAAAAGGATCATCAGGTGACGCCAGATGCAGTTCAAGAAACCTGAACTCGCTAGAGCACCGACCTTGACGACCAGCTGAGCCGGAATTGAGAGTGACGGCTTCTTACGCTCGGACATCGGCTTCTCGCCCAGAGCGGCTGGTGACTACTGGAGTTATGGAGAGAACCAGCATGTTATCAGCGACCAGCACACTTATCAACGCAGAGACATACATCCAAGGTGTTCATGCATCCAACTACAGTTGAATATTGGTTCCACAACCTGCTGACTGGAACTTCTACCCGGAGATAATGTGGCAACTCGTCTACACACAGTGAACCACTGGTGGGTTCCTATTCCATTTTCTCCGCGAGGGTCATGGTGATAGGGTGAGGAGAAGTCAGAGGGCACATGGGACTATTGAAGACCAGGAGTCATATCGTATGAGGCGTCGGCACGTATGATTGCCGCAAATGCGGTTGCTCGGCAAAACGCGGATACGGATGTTCAAGTTCGAATGAAGGAACTAGAAATTTAGGGTTTGAAGCTGCAAATTGAGCTACGAAAATTGAACCTTCAGTGTCAGACAGAAGTTGAGATGGAGCGGAGTGACATGCCTGGTTCGGCACGGTGTGCAGATCAGTTGCGAGCAGTTCTTCCGCCAATGCTGGTTTCCCATGAGCTGTTGTTTGTGTGGTTCCGCAGTGCTGAAACTATGGTTAGAAGCCATGGAAGCACAAGTTCTAAACCCGGCTCATCGCGGCATTCGACAAGGAATAAGCCACCTCAAGCATAGCTACGCTTGGTTATTTTGAATGCTCGTGGTATCGTTAATAAAATCACTGACCTGGAATACATATTGCTGTTGGAGAGTCCCCATGTCGTGTTATTAACGGAAACTTGGTTAAGCACTTGCATTACCAGTGATTGTATTACACCTCCATGGTATAGCATGTTCAGATGGGACAGAGATGCACG
Source organism: Rhipicephalus microplus (assembly GCF_043290135.1). NCBI lineage: Eukaryota > Metazoa > Arthropoda > Arachnida > Ixodida > Ixodidae > Rhipicephalus > Rhipicephalus microplus. The sequence goes on from NC_134701.1 coordinate 97,671,476, forward strand.
CGGTGGGGGCGTTGCTAATATTGTAAAGAATTGTTGTCTGGCCATAATGATGAACAGCGATATGTCCGAGTCAGTGGGGTGTAAAATAACATTTGAAAACATTAGGTACCTCATTGGTGTAGTTTACAGACCACCAGCGACTCCACCTGAATTTTTAGATGAGCTTAATGAATTTGTTTGCACTCATGCCAACAGTACTACTCAACTAATATTGGCTGGTGACTTCAACTTGGGACCCATTGATTGGGAGGCTTTGTCTAGCCAACATACTGAGATAATTAGTGCAAATAAACTATTAGAGATTGCCTTCTTTCACAATTTAAGACAGATTGTAAACGATTACACAAGGGTAACACCCGAATCACGATCATTATTAGATTTGGTCTTTTTGTCCAGCAGGATTGAAGATTATAGCCTGTCAATTCAGGAAGGTATATCTGATCATAAGATGATTTCCGTGAACATAATGCCATTGTCGAGCAAGCCTTCTGATGACTTAGGGTCTAAAGAACGATTGTTGGTCAAAGATTACGAGCGAGCGGATGATACTTCGATCTTAGATTACTTAGAACAATCATTTAATGAATTTGAAATTGCCTCCCACTCAGAGACAGTCGAGGAATCGTGGGAGCGCTTTAAATGCATCATTGCTACTTGCACGGACAGATTTGTACCAAATTGTTATAGAAAAAAGAAACAGCAAAATCCATGGATAACTCGCGATATTGTTCACATGAAACGCAGAATAAAAAGACTACGCAGGCAGCCAAAGAAGTCAACTGAACTATCACAGGCACGCAGTAGACTAAAAACAACATTATCAGAAGCAAAAAGAACGTTCTTCAATGAGACGCTGGGAAACTTCCTTAAAAGCTCGCCCACAAAATTCTGGCGTGTTTTGGGATCAAAGAAAACAGAAATAGACCAGATAAGTATAGAAGAAGCCCCTGTGACAGATGCACAAAAGATAGCAGATGGTTTCAACGAGTTTTTCCATTCAGTCTTTAATAGAGATGCACAAAGTTCCGTCGCAGACGAGATAAACTATTCCTGCGCATGCCCCATGGAGCTTCTTTCGTTTCATCAGGAGGGCGTGTTTGAACAACTGTTGAACTTAGATCTAAAGAAAGCCTGTGGCCCCGACGGAATACCAACGGTATTTTTAAAGCGATACGCCGAGTGGGTGTCTTTCTATCTTGTAAATATTTTTGAACAATCTTTACGTTGCCATTCCGTTCCACAAGATTGGCGTTGCGCTGCTGTTATACCCGTGTTTAAAAGTGGAAACTGTATGCATCCAAACAACTATCGCCCTGTATCCATAACCTCTGTATGCTGCAAGATCATGGAGCACGCAATCGCTAAACATATTATTCATTTTCTGGAAACAAATAAGCTGCTTTGCGCCACTCAGCATGGCTTCAGAAGGGGCCTATCCACAGTGACACTACTTATCGAAACGGTTAGCAATTTTGCGCGGGCTTTGGGTGTACACCAACAAACTGATGTAATTTGCATCGATTTTAAAAAAGCGTTTAACAAGGTTTCACATGGTAAGCTGCTTTATAAGCTGCGTCAAATTGGTATCAGTAATGATGTTTTAAAATGGATTGAAGCTTATCCAACAGGGCGGAGGCAAGTAGTGCGTAATAATAATTCTGTGTCAATCTTTTTGGATGTACTTTCCGGGGTTCCACAGGGCTCGGTGCTAGGCCCTTTATTGTCTTTAGTTTATATCAATGATGTAGCCACAGTTGTTCAGTCACCAGTGGTCTTGAGACTGTTTGCAGATGACTGTTTAATTTATGCTCCAGTTAACTGTGAAAACGACCAGGAAAAAATTAACTAGTGTCTTGAGGAAAATTAATTAGTGTCTTGAGGATCTCCATACCTGGTGTGAAAAATGGGATATGGAAATTAACTACGCCAAAACCCCTCTTGCGAATAATACCCGCAAGAAAAACGTTCTTGATTTCCAGTATCGTATGGGAAGTGCAATTTTGACAAATGTTTCTAGTTTTCGACATCTAGGCATTGTGATATCAAATGACCTAAACTGGCGCAGCAACGTTGAAAATGTGTGTTCTTCTTCGTACAAAAAGCTGTGTTTTCTTCGAGTAAAACTACGAAACGCAACCGAAGACGTCAAACTGATGGCATATAAAACTTTTATTCGGCCTGTTTTGGAGTATGCTGCCGTAGTTTGGAGTCCCCACCAAAAAGGCCTAATATATGAGCTGGAAAGAATCCAAAGGCTTGCAGCCAGGTTCATATGTTCAAAATACAAAAAAACAGACTCAGTTACCGAGATGCTAAAATCATGTACATTGGAACTGCTTGAAATTAGGCGACAGAGGAACAGAATAAAATTATTATTTCAGATTCTCCAGGGTCAAATAAATATTGATAAAAGTACGTACATACGGGAACCTGGTAGAATTAGCAGAAGAATGAACCATAGTTCAGCCATTAGAACATATGTCACCCGCACAAACGTCTTTCGGTATTCGTTTTTCCCCAATGTTATTGAAAACTGGAATGCGCTACCTGCACTATTGCTGAGTGCATGGATGCAAGGGCTTTTGAACATTTGCTTGACAACTATATGTTACCTGAAAATTGTTAGATGATGTGTTGATGTTTTGCTCTCCTTTTGTCATGCCAATGTTGATGATTTTTTTTGTTATTGTTGACAGTTGACATTACTTGAGTGTTTTTATATACCAATTATTACTTTTATGTACTCCCTCCCTGTAATGACCCACAAATGTGGGTTACCAGTATGCTCAAATAAATAAATACATAAAGAAGCTGTGCCATTCCTGAACATGTAAAAGGCACTATCATTGTGCCATTTCTGAATGAAAATAGCCGCACATTGGTGGTAAATTGATCTGAGCACCAAGTACTATCATACGAGGAGGTTCGCAATCTAATCCTGCATGAACTTAAGCTCACACCTGAGGAATAAAACCGCCGCCCTTACGCCTGCCGGAAACGTGATGAGACATGAGAGCAGTTGGCGACGAGACTCGAGAGTTTGCTTGATTATTATCCGCGCAGTAGAGAAATTAGCAGTGTTCAGAAGCTGTGGGCGTTGCTCATCGAAGACTTATTCAAGCAGCTTATGCGTAAAGACATGCGCCTATTTCCGGAGCCCTCCACTACGGCGTCTCTCATAATCATATGGTGGTTTTGGGACGTTAAACCTTACAAATCAATCAATCAAACATTCAACAAGAGACAACAGAATGGCTCAGACCAGATGACCTTGCGAAGTTAGCGTAGAATATGATGCGAGCACGAGATATAGAAAGCCACGAAATCCAGCAACTAGACGTTCGAAAAGTGGTGACATGTTCAATGACCGCTCGACAGATAGGATAGCTCAAAGAAACCAGAGAACAGGCTTTTGATGCTATGCTTGCGGGGAAAGCAGACACTATCAGCGGCAGTGCTTGCAAACGACATGGTCGGCAGTGAAAGAGGGACAAGACCGTTTGCATCCGGAGAGACTCACCGCGAGGGTGGCATGTGAACAGGTGGAGGAGAGATTAATGCCTGGACACGGTGGTGCTGGAATATCAAGGTGAACATGGATAGAATTGATAAGTGCGGGTCGCAAGTTCGATGCATGTTTAGATTCAGGGGCGGACGTTACAGCGATTATGGAAAAGTTACTGCCTCAATCAGCAAAACTTATATAAAAGAGACAGAGAGGGAGGTTCAGGAAAGGAAAAGACGCAACTTCTGCAGCCGTAATTGGGTGCACGGCTCAGCGCCTGTAGGAGGGTAACGAAAAGGGCAAAAAATGTGAAGAAGAAAGAAGAAGAGAAATAGCGTCCATGCCAAAGAAACTGGTGGGTGGCTTCTATAGCTGCTTGTCTAGTCCAGTGGTCTCAAGGAAGGGAATAACAGTCTTGAAAATTTGGGTGTGGTGCCTTGCAAGAACGAGAAGGTCCCTCTGTGTAGCCGTGGGCCGACCATGGCGATGGAGTGTGGCGAGCAAGACGCCGTGTTTTGTGCGAAGCGCTGGGGTAAACACATAACAGGTGCTGGATGGTTTGATCTGCCCCGCACGGAGGACACGCAGGGGAGGAGGCTCTGCCAAGCCGATGACACCGCGCCCCAGGCCAGGAGCAGCCCATGCGTAAACGAAGCAGCTGAGACCTCTCCCTCCTGGTGAAACCCCGGTCAGGCAGCCGGGGTGGTAGGCCAATTACGCTTGAGAGGAGCATTTGGGCTGGCAGTTGCAGTGGACCTAATGTACGTACCGTTAGCGCTGTACAATCCCGGCGGAGGCTCAGCGTCGAAGATGATGGGACTGTGCGCGCTCACCGATGAACTCGCGGAAGGAGTAGATGCTCTACTCACCCGAGCACGCTGGAGAAGCTTAAAGAGACGCGAAGTGAATCGTGGGAATTGGCGGTTAAGATAGTGAGACCAGAGCAGAATACTGCTGAGGAAATCGATCATGAAGACGAGCTTAATGCTAAAGAGAAGCCGGCGCACCAGCCAGATCCAACGGGATTTTGAGCAGTTTCTTTGATAGGACAAGTAATAATTATTCAGGCGTGGAATGAAATGTTCGCAACAGACCAAGGAGAGGAAAGCTCATTACGTTTGCTGTGGAAGCAGGCGCGTGAGAAAACACACGCAATGTTCATAGAGGAAGGGGAGGGGGCTATTGTTCTACCGGGAACTCTTGAACGGGAGGTGGCGCCACCATTTTGTATTACCTGAAGCACGCCGCGATGAAGGGCTGGCTCTCGGTCATGATGAACCTTTTGGCAGGCATTTTTCAGCAACGAAAACTAAAGAGCGCGTTCGTTGTGTATTCTTTTGGCTGCAATGGTGTCAAGCACCAAAAAGCATTGTCAATATTGCCATGCATGCCGGAAATTTGAGAGTACAAAGGTGGCAGATCGAGTGCCAATCGCTCCCCTCACATGACCGCAAACGCCATTCTAAGTATGGTACCTTGACTGCATCGGCCCCATAGAACCTGCATCATCACGTGTCCATCGGTACGCTTTGTGCATGATTGACTTATGCACGAGGTGGCCCGAGGTCATTACGTCTCGAGCTTTAACCGCGAGCGCAACATCTCAGGCGTTGTTGGATATCTTCTCACGGTACGGGTTCCCAGAAATAATATGCTGTGACCAGGGAACTAAGTTTACAGCCGCGGTGACTCGAGAACTGACAGAAAGGCAAGGAGTGGAGGTACGCTTTTCAACATCGCAACACCAGCAGAGTAACAGCCTAGTAGAGAGGCGGAACGTAACATTTAGGTGATGCTGAAACATGTCATACTACGATCATGTGCAAGATTGGGACCGTTACATACCATGTGTTCTGTGGGCGTATCGCGAGATCCCCTATGAGATTACAGGGGTGTCACCATTCGAGCTAATGTAAGGTCGTATGGCCCAAGGCCCATTAAACTTATTGCATAAAAGATAGACGGGAGATTGGAGAATTTCAATGGGTCTAAATAAATTTTCGACTGCTTATTTTACCGAACTACGTGCTCGAATGGCACAAGCAGCTCGCGCATTTGATGGCCACGCACAACACATACAGCCGATGTGTACTCAGAAGTACAATCTTCGGGTCAGGCCTAAAGAGTTTGACGTGGAAGAACGAGCACTCATTCTTGATATAGGACACGTAGTGAAGATGCAACCATAATGGAATGGACCGGCAGAGGTAGCGCAGCAGGTGCGACAAGACAGCTACATCATTAGGTTTCCGGAGGGGGCTGATAAATAGGTCCACGCCAATCACCTCAGGAAGCAGTACGTCCGTGTACATAACACAGCAGTGGAATTTAGACAGATGAAGGGTTTGGTCAGTTAGAAACAACACTGCAGTTTAGATAAATAGACAAAGGTGTAGTTATAGCGCTCCAGGGAAGCACACACCTGTCGAATTCTCAGGCACGTGAATTGAAAGACGTATAGAAAAAGAGTGAAAACTCTTTCAGAGAGCCTGCAATTTTTAATTTCGGGAAACATCACTTTTCTCCTTTGCGTGACGCCAGCGAAGTCCTATTCCTGCCATGTACTGGTAGCATTGAGAGGAGAAGTGGAGGGCAGGTATCTGAGTTGAAGGAATGGGGCTTAATAAACTCGATTGAAAGCAGCTTTGCACACCCCATGGTGTGCGTCACGAAGAAAGATGATGCGATGAAAATGTGCAGTAATTACCGCCGACTGAATGCCGTCACAGAACCAGACAAATTTATAATAGGGAAAACGGCGGAATTCTTTTATAAAGTGGCCATGGCTAACTATATAACGCTGCATGACATGACTGGAGGGTACTGGCATGACTGGAGGGTACTGCGTTTGTGACTACGAAGGACTTAGACGCATTAGGAGTAATTCCTTATTGGCTGTGGGATTCCGCAGGAACTTTCCCGAGGATTATAAATGAAGTACTTCAACGGCACGGAGGCTTTTCAAGTGCCTACATAGATGACATAGCAGTGTACTCGAAAAGCTGTGAATCGCATGTACTTCAATTGGACGTGGTGTTGGCCGCTATAGCGAAAGTAGGTCAAACGATTAACCCTCAGAAGTGCCGGCTTGCACAAGCGAAGGCTAAATACTTGGGACATGTGGTTGGTTTAGGGTCTCACTCCCCTGGCCCCGATCGGGTTAGTGCGACAGCGCTACTGAAAACGCCACGCACAAAGCGAGATCTGAGAAGTGCGTTGAGACTTTTGAAGTAATATTGGGAATACATCATCGCATACTCGGAGATAGTGCGCCCTTTGACTGATCTCACCAACGGCTGCGTACCGAACGCCATCCCGTGGAGCGTAGAAAGGGAAAGCTAGTGCGACCTTTCACTGATCTCACCAACAGCCGTGTACCTATCGCCCTCCCGTGGAGCGTACAAAGTGAAAGCGCTTTCAATGCTATTAAGCAGGCCCTGAAGGCCGTGTCGTCGTTAAGTGCTCCTCACGTTTACAAAGAGTTTGTGCTAACTACTGATGCATCTGAAAGGGGTGTAGGAGCTTGTTTGGCTCGGAAGGCAGATGGCGATCAGAAACCTATAACCTTCTTCAGTAAGAAGCTCCTTCCTCAGCAGGCAAAGTGGTATGCGATTAAAAGAGAGGCATTCGCTGTTGTGTTGGTGCTAGGTATAATGGATGCCTGGTTATTTGGCGCCAAAATAAAAAAAATTGTCACTGATCACAACCCTCTAACTATACTTGACCTACTCCATGTCATCTAGTGCGTGACGGACCCACTGGACCTTGGCATTAGACAAGTACGACATCTGTTTTACTCACATAAAGTGTTCTCTGAATAAGTGCGCCGATGCCTTATCGCTGTTGGACAGCGGGGTTCAGTAGAGAAAGCTGAAGAGGACAGATGGACGATTTTGTCTTTCTTTTTTTTCTAGTACTACAAAATGGGTCCGTTGTGAAGTAACAGTATGGAAGTTTGTTGAGTTCAGGCAGGCACCGAGAGCGTGTGGTCAAACGTTCATAAATTGTCATGGTGCTCCAAAGAATAGGCGGTAGAGGGTGCAACCTGTGACCTATATGGTCGGACCGGTAGGCGGGTGTGGATACTTGAGTGCGTTTCTCTTCATTTTTTTATTTCGTGTGTGTGCCACTCCTCGTGGTCGCCTGCGTTACTTTGTGCGTTTTGGTGACAACAATCATTTTTGGAAGGGACACTGGTGTGATGGTGCTTCGTGATGATGTAATAAGTAATGAAGTTAGGTGAACCTCTTGCAACATGTTGCTTTTCTTGTTGTTTCGGCTATTTTTGTATCATCTTTACGTGCGACGTGAAGAGTCAGTGGGGCACCTAGTGTGACCTCCCCTCTCTCTATAGCGTTCTTGGAGTTGTACGAACAACAAGCGTACCTACAACATTCTTGGGTTGAAAGGAGTTATGTTTGCGGTACGCGAAGGATGACCAGTTGGTAAATGGCGCCCGAGTACATGGGAAGTTAACGAAAAGAGGCTTTGCAGACGCGCACTAAGCCGTTTGCCTCTGCACGCACTTTTGTTGCCAATACCCGTGAGCTTTTGTTTACCGCACCTTGTGCTGGTGAGTCACCTGCACAGTGGAAGCGTTCTCACGGTGAGCCAGGCTGAGAAAGAAGTGGTCCCTGTCGCGACACCGCTTCCGACAAGATGATGCGGCACCATGCTGTCGCAATACGTCTGCATAGACGGCAGCATCATGTGTACTTACTCTGGACAGCTGACCAGCTGTCTAGGTAGGCTTGTTTTCGAAATAAAGTAGTTTTAGGTTGTACTTTGACAAAATGACGGAGTTATTGTTTAGCGAGTTTCTTGGAGAATGAGGATAGTGAAGTGTGGGAACGCAGAGGCGCAGACCCGTGTCTGAGGAAAGGGGAGTTGTTTGCTGTATTGGTGGAGCATCGAGGGGGGGTTCGTCCCGCGAAGCTCTATCAGATGAGACGGGAGGTATTTACTGAAGAGAAATTGATAGAAGGGGAGCTTGGTGCTCGAGAACGAGATCGGGAAGCGGGGACAGTGGTCGTGCTTGGTGCCGACTCTGATCCAAGGTTGCTAGTACATCGAGAAGATGGTGTTGATGTGTGGATTATACGAAGGGCTCGGTAAGTAAGGCCGATGTTAGTAAAGTCCGGGGCTTACTGTGTGGTTGGTTCAGGGGCCACCCCGGCCTTCGTTTGTAAATAAATGTCAGTGTGTAAATAAAGTGAAGTTTGCCAGCCTCCAGCGCTCACCGTTTTCGACAGGATAGGAGAAGAGAGGCGCAATCATTTCGTGCAACAGTTCTTTGTAACTAGAGGCACACTAGACGGATTCCTAAAATTTTTGCGGCATTGAATTTACGAGACAATATGCTGTTTTGTAGAATCCATTCGATGTCTACTTGAATAATTGTTTAAGGGTCGCTTTAAAGCCAGTCGATCTTTACAAAAGGGGCACACGTTACGGCGGGCAACCACATTGCGAGGGTAGGGGGAGTGGAGCATATCAAGTTTGGAAGCATTTTGCAAGCATTATTTCTCGAGTATTTACCAACATTATACCCATAACTCAGCATGCAGCCATATGCAATAGCTTCAATGGCCCAAGCTGCTTTTTATTTTGTCGACTACCTCGCGCCATTCATAATTTGAAGTTCTCGAGCAACATCATAAAATAGAAGTCTGTACCATGTGTTTGAAGTACTCACCAAGGACAGGATCTGGCTAACGAGTTTCCCTTTGAAAAACAAAGCTTTAAGAGTCCCCAAGCTTTAGGAGCTTGCTCGTTTTGCTCATGGCTTCTCCGATGTCGGCGGGTGGCTTGTACACCAGTGTTGCATGTACAATTCGCTAGTAGGTATATATTACAGTCGATCGAGAATCGGTGGTGACTTGTGATGGGACGCGCCTATACGACTTAACCGTTAGCATCAGGGGCTAATATTATAGTTGGTCTGTTTCTGCAAAATGTGAACACTGTGCATAATGTGAGGTGGTGGGGGGGCGAATGACGAGAGATAGGGCTTTGTTGCGTGAGTCAAAGCATCAGCAGCACGAGTCTGCGTTCGTTGACGCAGCATGGATTAATTGGAAAGATGCTTATTTTGTGGTGGAGAGATGAAAAACGGCCCATTCGAAATACCACTTTCATTGACACCAAAGATCTGGGGCTGGTTGAGCAGGTGGCTATTACCCTAGCGCTCATTCATTCGGGCAAAGTTTTAGCCTTTAGTGACTCTCACTCTACAATGAAGCCTTCTCGAGGGGAGTCATTACCGAACCGGCTTACAGACTAATAATGACATTACTCCACATACCATCACTTGGTTTCTGGCACACATGGAGTCAGTGGAGGGAGCCCCGCGCACCCTCAACAAGGTGGCGCACAGGGTGGTACCAGGAATCGTGTGCCTTGCCATCCCTAAGACGCCTCAATCTCCCACTCCTGAGTTTTGGGACCAGTTGTTAACGTACAATGATATAATCAAACATTGTTGCTTAGAGCGCAAGAAGTTCTCTTCGCCACATTCTAAACTGAGCAGGCAACAAGCGGTTGCATTAGGGCTTCTGCAGATGCGGACGTACCCGAAGCTGGTCCTAATGAATAAAATAAAATCGGTCTGTGGGGTTTTGATCTATCGAAGTAAGTATGGGGCTTGCCGTGCTCTCATCACATGCTCTGACACTGCTCGGCATTGGCTGGGGCGGATTCTCACAATGAAGTGCGAGGCCAGCGAATGCTGTACAGGAACGCGCTGGCGAACCAACTCATGGCTGTCCAGGGGGCCCATGTGGCAGCGGAAAAGCATGGCTTCTCTGTGCCCACGTGGGAGCTCTTAAGGGCACTTTTGAACTAATCATCTGGACCCTATTAATGTTCTTCATACGTTACCATGCTAAAAAAGGGGTGCCTCACCAAGTTATTGTGTGGACGAATGCTTGTTAAAAAGTAGTTTACTTGTTCAACAGACATAATCCTTAATCCAATAACATTCCTTATTCCCTATTCCAATAAGAGACGTCGTGGTCAAGAGCGTTTTGTAGTGAAGCAGATGCTCCAACGTGTATGCGCTTTCATAAAAGGACGACACGTCCTACGTTCTCATTGCGCAAAAGCCTGTAACGCTTTTACCAAGCCTTGCCGAACGCTTCGTTCACGAGGGTCTTAAAGGCTCACCATTGGGCGATTGCAGTTTCGCGGTTGTTGACCGAAAGTTTAGCGACGACAGCCAAGTAAAATTTAACGAAGCCGAGCTTAGAGTCGTCGTCCCATCTGTTTATGGCGCTTACGCGTTGAAATAAGGGCACCCAGTCTTCCACGTCCTGGTCGACACTGCCAATGAAGAGAGGCAGGTCACGCTGTCAGGTAGCGCGGGGGCGGGGAATGGGGTAGCCGTGGTGCTTGCTAGGCAGTAACTGCGTAAGTCATGTTGTCCGGTGGTCTCTCCAGAGCGAACTTGCGAGAGCGGAGCTGCAGGTATGTTTGGGAATCTCAAAAACCGCCACCAAATGTGATAAAGTTTAGACAAGCAGGAATGTCGCAATTAAGTCGTAAGGGAATGGACTGTTCCGCAAGGTAGGCAAAAGCAGCACAGGCTCTCACACAATCAGAACACGGGTCGCTTCGTCCTCTTTCAAAGGCGCATACACGTTGGTGCATCTAGTCGGCAACCATTTGATTAATATTAAAAGTAACTTATGAAAACATAAGCATTACACGCTCATAATGAAAGTACAGGCGCACTATTAGTCGGTTTGCCCTTCAGGCAGTTAAAGCTAGACTATACAGTGTGGTTGGGTTCTCTTATGAAGGTGTGGGTTTATTTAACAATTTAAAACTTTTTCACTAGCTCAACATGCGATTGCTTTGAGTTTGTTAGTACTTTCCGCTGTTGAAGTGTGGTTTTTCATCGGGAGCCGAAGCATGATAAGCCTTTGTGGAGTTTGCTGCTTTGGCATTACAATCTCAGTGACCAATAATCGAGTTTGTCTTAAATTGTTCAGCAGCTCAATGCAATGGCTCTCTCCGTCACAGACAGCATGTAGTGGTCAGTCACTGCGACCACTCAGCCACAGTTGCTTTGTAAAGCATGGTGGACTATCACCTATCAGTGTCCTTTATTATGAAAAAAACTGTTTGAGGCCTTTTCTTACCGGGGCTTTCCAATGCAAGCGATTATTAAAAAATGCTTCTGCAAGTAGTTCTGATTTCTAGTCTACGTACAACACACAATCATACAGCAACTGTTCATGTTATGAATCAAGCTTGGCCAACACGCCCAAGTTATATACAGACAATGCACAGAACATTTGAATGCCCATCATTATTTCTTGTCTGCAGTATTTTTTATGGCCTAAATGACCAGCATGCATCGAGGTTATTAAATTACTAAGCTGTGTAGCATAACTACCTGACCTTCTATTTATAATAGAAAGGCGTTGTTCTAAAGTACGAACGGGAAAGTGCACTCACGCTAGCGAGTTACGCCGTGCTTCACAAGACTTGCGTTACACTCGAAACTTCCCCTCAACAGAGGCTTGGCCAATAATACAATATGTGGCGCCTTTTTTTATTGGTTGTTAAACACTTGTTTCCTTTTTCCACTTTTCCGTCAGCATTCACCTAGTTTTTTGTCAACTTACCTCTTAGGGAGCAGACGCCATCTGCAGCACGCACGATACATTTTTGTTCTTATTCTCTTTCTCTCATGAGAGTAGAACATATAGTGAGCCTGCTCATCATCTCTTCATACTTGGATATGTAATCAGCAGCTCAACAAGTATACACACTATTCATGCAGCTAAACTTGAAAAAATGCAATGTGAGTGCCAAATACTCACACTTAAGAACTCTTAATGAATACTGTTGGCACTGATTTTTGTTTGCTTTTCTTAAAGAAAAATATGAAACTCATGAACGTAAAGTGTAGGGATCTAAATGCACCGCTAAGCGTCAACGTGGGTGCATTTGCACTTACCATTGCTTTAGGGGTCCATCAACGACACATGTTGAATGAGCTGTCTTATATCAATGAACACAAAACATTGGACTAGTTCTCTAAGCAGACTTTTCACTTTCGTGTGATACTGGTTCCTGTAGCAGAGGATCAACCTTGCCTTTTCTTTTATTTTTCTTTATTCACCTTTACTGAAATATTTCTCTTTCCCTCCTTCTTTCACTTTCTCTTTCTATCTTTAGTTATGATAGCAAGCAGCGATTCTGTCACACGTATACTCTTTAAGGCCCGTGACTGAACCACACGTGAAATTATTGAAGCTTTTGAAATAGACAAAATGAAAGAAAAATGTGTGAGTGTGCCTTCCATAGCATTATCATCTAAAGAAAAGAAGTATCTAGAATCTTCACTTTGACGGGCTAGTGTAGATTGTCGCTATCGGTGATGACACGTGCATGGGCTGTGCTGTACTCTTGACGTGACATTATCCAGGTTTTATCGGTCTACTGTTGTATAAACAGCGTGTGTGATCGCAAAGAAAACATTAGTTGCAAGTTAGCGCTGTGTGTGTGCGTGCATCTCTCCTTTCTGTATGTCCTTGTCGTGGTGCACTATAGCAGTGAAATTGATGAATCTCAACCAACTAGCCCGGCAACGTGCCTTAGCAAAGTTCATTTCTTGTACATCGGGCATTCCTTTATGGTACAGCACCGACCCTTGCCGAATCATCCCGCTGATCGCGACGGCAGCCTGTAGAGCTCCGACACTTGGGTTCTACATCCGACACAAGGTGCTTCCTCCTGAAGTATTGGCACTGTTTGGATTCTGTTTGCCTTCCTCCACCCATAGTGTTCGTATTTGCAAAGTTGTGCTATCCGAAAGGTAGAGGCAAACTCGAATGTACAGAAATCATCTCAGGCTCATTCTGGGACCAAGCTCAAGCTTCAACAACTGGCGCGATTACTCGCTACTAGCTGAACCGACAACCGAATTTCTCTGGCGGCAAGTTCTGCCGGGGCTGAGGACGCAAGTAAAAAAGAAGCCCTCCGCACCATTGAATCCTCTTCACGTTATCGGTGACGTGAACCTGCCCGACAAAGTGCGACAGGTACTCAAGTGTGGACCAAAGTTCCCCATCGAGCCGCGAAAATCTAGCCCCGAACTTCTGGGGATGGTTCGGAATGTCTCAAAACAAGTACCTGAAGGTGACGTTGACAGGTGTGTATCTGAAGGTGTCGACGTTCTCATGCGTGTCCGTCCTACGGGTGGCAGATGTGCTATTCAAGAGACCACTAGGCACTTGAAGGACAATTCCCTCGCGTTGCTACCAGCTGATAAAGACGGTGGCTTTGCGGTTATGCGTAAATTATTGTATCGAGTGAAGGCGTCAGAGGCCATCAATTCTGTATTTGATAATCATAACAATATTTTGTTACAAAAAGTGCGAACTACCGCGAAGAAGCTATGCAAAAGCTTTAATCTTGAAGGCCTGGTTAAATCGATCGAGAAGACAAAAAAAGTGGATCTTTCAGAGTGATCATTTCAGAGAATGAATCTTGGCAAAAGTGCATTGCGGTATTTCTACAAAAACATTTGAAGTTGATATCTATTGACCACCCCTTTTTGGTGAAAAAGTGGGAACAAGTGCTAGACTTTCTTGCAGGCAAGAAAAACGCAGACCTTTTAGCTTTTTCGATTGACGTTAAGGACCTTTATTACAACCTCCCTCAGGCAGTGTTGATGGCGTGTGTGTTGGAAGGTATAGACATAGTAGGAGTGGTTGATTTTCAAAATACTGCCGGTCTGTCGAGTGATCAGTTTTTAGAGCTCCTTTACTTTTATCTTAACTCGACCTATGCGACGTCGAATGGAAACACTGTAAAACAAAAGAACGGGATATGTATATGTTCCTGCATAGCCTCGTACCTGAGCGACCTGTTTTTAGCAAAACTAACAAGGTCCTTGACGAACGTATGAAGCACACTGACGTTATTGCTGTTGATATGTTGATGACTATCTGACCGTTACCAATAATGATCATAACAATTTTGACGCAGCTGTGACTGAAACTCTAACCATGTTCTTGACAGTGTTGTCTCCCTCGGTGCTGACGCATGAAGTACCAAATGACAATTTCATCAGATTCCTTGGCCTCGGGCTGTATTTTTCGCCAGCAAGAGTATGCTGGAGCTATGAACCGCGAGGAAATAAACCGGTTCTTCCGTTCACATCCGCTCATTCGAAATTGGTAAAGTGTGCGGTGATAAAATCCTGTTTTCAGAATTCACTGATGAAGTCGTGCCACCACAAGCTTGATGAGAGCTTGTGGGCTCAAGCAAAACGTTTATTGAGCTCTGGCTACCCTTTGCACTTGTTGACCGCTGTCGCCAAATGTATAAGCAGGAAAGGAAGGGCAAACGTTAAAGACCAGGCAACCGCCACTAAGGCAGGCAATATTGCTGTAGTACCTTACATGCATGCCATTTCGCATAACTTGCGAAGGATAGCAAGGAAGGCGGGCGCGGATATAGTGTTTTCTGCTCACCCCCGTCGCGGCTGTCTAGGGGCTAAGGTACTCGGCTGCTGACCCGCAGGTCGCGGGATCGAATCCCGGCTGCGGCGGCTGCATTTCCGATGGAGGCAGAAATTTTGTAGGCCCGTGTGCTCAGATTTGGGTGCACGTTAAAGAACCCCAGGTGGTCGAAAATTCTGGAGCCCTCCACTATGGCGTCTCTCATAATCATATGGTGGTTTTGGGGCGTTAAACCCCACATATCAATCAGTGTTTTCTGCTCCCGAAAAGTTGCAAGGAATGTGCGAAAAGGTCAATGCAGAAAGTAACGGGAAACAGGATTGTAAGATTAAGCACCGGGAGAAATTCGTGAATTGTTGTTGTAGTGTTGTCTATAGCACTCCTTTGACTTGCGGTTGCGAATACATAGGCCAATCTGGAAAGTGTGTGAATGAAAGACTAAGGGAACACAAGTACATGTAGAAAGAGTTGTATGTGGTCAATTAGCCCTCCACTGTCCGAGGTGCGGTGTCGTCCCTATGTTCCAAAACACACGTATACTCTTTAAGGCCCATGACAGAACCACACGTGAAATATTGAAGCTTTTGAAAAAGACAAAATGAAAGAAAAATGTGTGAGTGTGGCTTCCATAGCATTATCATCTAAAGAAAAGAAGTACCTAGAATCTTCACTTTGACGGGCTAGTGTAGATTGTCGCTATCGGTGATGACACGTGCATGGGCTGTGCTGTTTTTTTGACGTGACATTATCCAGGTTTTATCGGTCTACTGTTCTATAAAAACAGCGTGTGTGATCGCAAATAAAATATTAGTTGCAAGTAAGCGCTGTGTGTGTGTGTGTGCATTTCTCCTTTATGTGTGTCCTTGTCGTGGTGCACTATACCAGTGAAAATGATGAATCTCAACCAACTAGCCCGGCAACGTGCCTTAGCAAAGTTCACATGATATTTTGCAAAAGTGGTATGGTATGACATGACTGCACGGCCAACATAAATGGCAGACTTCAACATTTAAATCTTGACTTGCATGTCATGTAAGTCATGACTACACGTCATACGCTCATGGTGCACTTGAGGTGGTATGGCTAGCTTCACATGTGCCAAATTTGGTAATACGAAACCTGAATGCATGGTGACGGTACACGACTAGTGCAAACACAATAATCATGGCATGCGTGTCATGTAAGAACATGACAACATGCCACGCTCTTGATGCACTCGCTGCCGTTT
Source organism: Rhipicephalus microplus (assembly GCF_043290135.1). Taxonomy (NCBI): domain Eukaryota; kingdom Metazoa; phylum Arthropoda; class Arachnida; order Ixodida; family Ixodidae; genus Rhipicephalus; species Rhipicephalus microplus. Next base: position 97,687,686 of record NC_134701.1, read on the forward strand.
CGCTTGCTTCACATACCAAATTTGGTACCACGTGACGTGAATTGTTGTACAAGGTAAATGACTGTCGCAAACAAGGCAACCATAACACGAACATTATGTAAGAGCATGACTACGCACCACGCTTATGATTCAGTCGCGAATGTTTCGCTAGCTTCAGCTATACCAAATGGGTACTACGTGACGTGAATGAATGACCAAGGTAAATAACACATTCAAACATGATAATCATGATGTGTGTGTCATGTAAAACAAGACTACGTGCTACGCTCATGGCGCGCCGCGGCCGTTTCGCTCGCTCCGCATATACCTACTTTGAGTACTGAACGCTGGGCGAGTTGGTAAATCATCACTACAAAACTGCGCGAAAAATCGACAAGAAACAGAGAAGGCACATACACAAGCGCAGTGTATGTGCCTTCTCTGTTTCTTGTCGATTTTTCGCGCAGTTTTGTAGTGATGACCTACTTTGGTATTACGTGGTGAGAATAGACGAACACAAATTGATTGATTGATTGATATGTAGAGTTTAAGGTCGCAAAACCACTATGTGATTATGAGAGACGCCGTAGTGGTGGGCTCCGGAAATTTCTACCACCTGAAGTTCTTTAACGTGCACCCAAATCTGAGCACACGGGCCTACAACATCTCCGCCTTCATTGAAAATGCAGTCGCCGCCACCGGGGTTCGATCCCCCCAGGTGGTCGAAATTTCCGGAGCCCTCCACTACGGCGTCTTTCATAATCATATAGTGGTTTTGGGACGTTCAACCCCACATATCAATCAATCAATCAATCGGGATTCGATCCCGTGACCTGCGGGTCAGCAGCCGAGTACCTTAGCCACTAGACCACCGCGGCGGGGCACAAACACAAATGCCAGGCGCAAACATTATAATCATGACGTGAAAGTCATGTACTGTATGATTCATATGACTAACACTGCTAGTGCTGGTACTGCGAACGTTAGTGGCCCAGTCGTTACGCGACTCTAAACAACATACTTGCACCTGATCTATGTATCTGAACATGCATAACATTTGCACTAGTGTGCACTGTGTACCACATTCATCAGCCTCGTATTTTTGTAGTAGTTTTAAAGTATATATCTTCCTCACTCGTGCTTCACATATCATCGATTGGCACTGGGTTTGGGATCTGCCAAACTTCTTCTATTTTTCTGGCAAGCTTGTTTCCTTCTTTTTTATTCCTGGTTTTGCCAACCCTCTATTTATTTCATTTTTCAAATTTTATTTATGTAGTTACTTATTTTGCCCTCAAGGTACAATTCACATTTCAAAGGAGAAGGGCAATGCCAACCCTGAAGAAACAAATAACCCAAATGACATGGCATACATATATAGCAAATGGTTTAGGCACTAAGTTGAATAATGCTAACCACCTCATAAAATTATGTCTCAGCGGAAGAATGCTATGAAAATAGTTGTTGAACATAATATGAAGGGAGAAATAAGTAATCATTATTTTTAGGATATTTTTAAGTTGATGTAGCCAGCGACGCTTGTTAATGATGCAGGCAGATGCATGATCTAGGCTCTCTGGTTAGCTGAATGGTTAAAATGCTCCCTTGCCATTCACGGGTAGGTGCCATTGAATCCTGTAGCATCAGAACTTGTTTATTGAAAATTCTTCTTTTATTAGTGTTTATGGCTATTACAGACTCTGTAGAAAGATCTGTGCATTTATTATGAGAGTGAAGCAGAAGAGGATCCATATGCAATGGAGCATGCAGACAGTGCACACCAGTTCATGATATTCCTTAAGGGTGTGTGAATAGTGACTGAATTTGTATCATTGGTACAGGACTGCGATGCCTAACTGCCATCTCGCGCTAGATGTACGTAGGGCCAATTTGTTGACATGGAACCGCGGGCACCAGTGGTGAATCGAACGTCGTCGATGACGCGTTCATGTTATATTGACGTTTAGGTTGTCGATTGTGTTGTATAGCTGTTTTAAGTATTAAACCTTGTCACTCTAGTGAACTGAAACATTCCACTAGCGGACTCACTTTTGCAAAACAATGTTTGTTATTATTGCTCATATGTTCTTTAAAACACTCTTTTACTAAGTCACTTTATTCTACGAGTGGCTCATTAGACTACAGGGAAGCAGAAGAAGGAGACGGTAAGACAAACGCTGGTATTAAAATCTTTTTTTTTTCATTTAGCGCAGTTTGTATGAGCATACGTTTCATATGGTCCTTAATTTACAAAAGAGTTCATCTTCCAAAGAAATAGAGCGAGGCCGTTATCATATCACAAGCAATTTCATCGTGTGTTTGTGCATTTGATCTGTTCCTAGTGTTTATACTTCCGGGCACTCGCGTGCGCAGCATTACCTCCCTCCTGGTGTTTGTTAAATCCAGACCTTATGTAAGCAGGTAAGAAGGTGGCGGTAACAGTATAAGGTGAGAAACTATATCAAAGCTTTACGTCAAACAGCCAACGTTGGCAAGTAAACTTCCTGCAAAGTCCTTTTTTTTGCTTTTTGCTTGAATCGTTGTACTGAGCGTTTCACGTCGTAGCCTTTTCATTTTCCCGAAAATCGGCGCGTGGAATAAAAACGACACCGTAAGCGGGAAAAGTGACACCTCAAGCGGAAGAGGCAGGTGAACAATCAGCAGGCAAGTGAACACCTCATCATGTTCAGCTTTTAACGAATGATGCAAACTATGTTCCACAAAGACGTTGTAGACCTCACGATTGTGGAGACATCATTAAATGGTAGGGTTAGTAATGGAGCAGGTGGCATCTACCACGCATCCGTTATCCCGTTATCTGTGGAGATGTCAGTCGCCAGGTGGGTACCACCATTTTCAATTCATTCGGCAGGTTTTATGACCGCAATAAATGTCACAGAAAAGCATCTGTCGTGCTTGAACTACTGTCCACTCCATATCGTTGCGAATTTCGAAATCCTTCAAGTGGCAGAAGACTCATCGTTCATTTTTACATTTTGTACATTATCTTCCGGGTGATTTTGTTTACAATACCTTATCTAGCAGCTCCAGTGCGTAGTACGCAACCAGATGTGCTTGCTGAACCTTAATAAGCGCGTGTTACCACTTAGTAATTCAAGCACTCTTAGTGTGCCTTGAAAGAGATTTCGTATACTTCAGAGTGAAAGGATGACAGTCCTTTGATGCCTTCAGTGTGAAACAGCACTGATGCAAAATGCAGACGAACACGGAATTCAGTACTTATATTTTTGCACAAGGTTACCCGGTGAGAGGATCCCATCAAGGGGTGTTGTTTTTGTTGCATTTTTTACAGCGAAAGCTTTTATGAGATAACAATACGGGTCACGCATAGCGGCGGAGTTGTCCGCCACCACCGCCGCCGCTGACGGTGTCCGTAACTACTATCCCGCACAATAATAAAAAACCAAAATAACAAATACCAAAGACATACGGTGACTGCATTGAGATGCGCACCCGGGTCAACTGCGTGCCCCTTCTCCTATGAGCTGAGTATTCTACCGTTGAGCCACGCCACTGCTTGGGATTTTCTCGCAAATTTGCCTTAGGCAGGCTTTATATCGGAAAAGAAATCGTGTTAATCTGAATAAAAGAGCGTTTTAAAACAGCAAAGCAACAACCAGGCATCACACAAGGCAAATTGCATAACGAGTGGGTCGTTCAATGCTCCAACACATTAAAAAGCTTGTTTTTCATCACCTAATATCTGTGGCACATATCCACCTCAGGCATAATTCTTTATCGTCATCAGGCACTGAATGCTACAGAAAAATCGTTACAAGTTTTTAGCGGATACCACGCTTCTCTGAAGAATGACAAAGGATAGCATAGTGGCTGCTAACCTTCGATGCAGAAATTACGAATATTTACGACATAGTGGGTACCCAGCAAGTGTGCTTCTAGCGTTTACCTATAAAGTGTTTACAAAATCATCTCAATGGCTTCATGCTTCCTCTTCATGCTTCCGCTGTAACTGGGCGGCGCCTTCCGCACAGGCCTGGCGTTATTATTATCATATTTTTTTGAGGAGCACTTCTTCTGCGGTGATGCTTCTATACTTCCGCCTGCCGAGTACGATCGATGACACCTACGCTGTTTTTGACATGACGACAATGTTCTGGGCATGTGGTTTCAGCAATTTTGGCATTATGAACTGCAACGCCTATTTTTTTCTTCGTGCAGTCCGATATATATAACTGTTGTACGAAGAGTGGCACATAAATGAAAGGCCCAAAAAAGTTGCGTGCTGGGAGCTGCGCATAATGCTTGCATATAGATTACAATCATCATAAAGAGAACAGCGTAATGTCTTCCTCATGAACCGCAGTGAATATTTCTCAAGTCAATCCTTAACAGGAACTTTTCTACGTGTATGATGACGCCGCACAGGGCATTTGCCAGCACTATAGCCCCGAATCTCTACTATCTGTTTTTGGACATGGATGAGACACACGCAAGGCACAAACTACAACAGGCTGGTGCGTTTCGTAAGCTACTTGAACATGTCGTAAGCTACTTTAAAATGTCGAGGGGAGGAGGGGACGCAGCGGCACGGGCCCGCCATGTTATTCCAGACTGCTCCACTGGTTTGGGCTCAAACCACCAAAGGCCAGATGATACCAGAACCACTTAGCTGCTTCTATGCACAATTTCGACGTTTTTACCATTTATTTGTATGTGTAGTATAGTGTAAAAATATGACCTCACTTGAATCAGTTATAATCTAAACTACATTTAAAGGTTATTGAACTCTTCGCACTTGATCGAAGAATGAAAAGTGGGGGATGAAACTACGGGATAAAATAGTACAAGATAAATAGCACAGAATTGCCGGGAGCCATAGAATACAAGCGCACAAACTGTTTTTTGTGAGCTTCAGGACAACCGTTCACTTCAAATAAGTTTTAATAATGCAGGACTTGGAATATGTGAAAAAAGACGTTTTTCAAATCCATCATTTTTTGTTATAAAATATATAAAATAAACGACAAAATTTGGATAGAAGAAACCTAAACGTCATTCATGGTGACTACGCATGATCGACATTTTTCTTAACGAAGTAATGCGCGCGGTAAATACTTTCGCCTATTGCAGCCATGATTATTCACTTATGAATCTTCTGAACTTTCACTTATGAAAGAATAAGCGGATAGAAAGTCGCAATTTTCCTAGCGCACAGAAAACATTCAGCATTGAGAGCTTCTAGAACATCAAATAAGCATATAGATGTCAATACAAAAGTGCTAAAATAAATATATGTCATAAAACGAAAAAAGTGTAACCGTACAGCTTTCCACCAGGAAGAACTATGAATTTTTGTTTTTTTACTGATGTGCAATGGTGAATAATATTTCCAGGACCTATGCATTTATTTATTTAGGAATATGAAGCAAAATGGCGATTTTCTCAATATGATTAGAAATTTCAGTGTTGTGAATGTAGTTCAAGCATACAATCTTCACTACTTACATGCTCATACATAACTCAGTTATAAAAGGACGAAAATATGAACGCACAATTTTTAGTGAAATTTCAGGAGCCGCACGGGGAAGAAAAATCGCAGTAAAGATATTGAGCTTCTAACACCTTCCCAAGCAGCTTTTCTTGACCTATACTAACCAAACGTGGCAGTAAGTAATGAGCTTTACTGATAGAATGAATTTAATGAAAATAATTCTTATAAATTAAAAGGGCTTCCGATCAAAAAAACTATCAAAATTATTGTTCAACAATGCTGGTTTGAATTAGATACATAAGCAAGATATTTCGCAATACAAGGGAGATGGCTGTGAAAATTACTGTGACGTCTGGCTTGGAATGACAACTTAACATTTACATTCGCACAACAAAATACGCTAAGATTTTGTGATGCTCCGGATAACCTGGCTGCATGTAATTCATCAAACTGCCAATATGAGAGATCACAGACAAATTTTCGCGTTCCTTCTTTACATTTTGGGTATAGTGGACATGACCTTACCTCAAACGTATTCTCCGGTGCTGTGTTTATATCGCCACCCAGTTGTGGCAGCGCTTTGAGATTGAAATAAAATAGAATGGTGGAATTGTGTGCATGAAGCTTAGTAGCATTTCTGTCTAACAAAATAGAAAAAGCTACTAAACTTCATATTCTGCGCTTTAATTCAAGGATAGTTGCACCTGTGTGCCAAAAGCGTCTTGAAATCCTTCATTACTTCCGTGAAGTAGCCACCTGTTATATTTAACAAATTGTAGTTTAATTAGGCAACCACAGAAAAAGAAGTAAACCACTATTTGTAAACATCTCTGCTTACAACTTACGACCTCCTGCAATCGACAAGCAATGGCCTAAGTAAGAAGCAACCATTCTCTACGCCATCATGGCTAAGACTAAGATGGAAAGTAGTGGTGCAATCGATTAGTACGTGCTAGCTGCTATCGGAAGCATTTAACTGTGTTATCGCTGATGACTTTTTCATTGCAACAGTGCTCAGGTTCAATCCTACAGGACGAACTGTTCTGGTGCCAGATTGCTTCACTGAGAAAAGTTTGTGCCCCAGTGTGTCTTCAAAGACTCGTTATCCAGTTCTTTCAAAGTTATGAAATATACAATTCAGCCACATCGGTGCTGTACAACAGGTTGCTACTGATTCTTCAGAAAAAAATTTATGTTTGTGCTGGATATTCAAATCGTTTCTAGGATGGCTGAATTGAGCTGTATTACTTTCAACTTGTGTAATGCGGAAGTATTTTGTTCAGCCTAAATATCCACGAAAATGCGTGCGCTATACAATCAGGGCATCGAAGAACCACACAAGAACACTCGAAGAAGTCCAAAGCGGCACCACAGCTCCCAAAAGTTTCCATAAAAAGCGGCAAAATGTCAATAAAGAAGGGCGTGAAGTATGTAGACACGGCCTTCCCTAAGCTATTTATGAACGACGGGCTCAGATGAAGTTTTAAGGACACCAAGCTTAAGCTCTTAGGAACACGATTCAATGATGAACTGCAGTTTAGTGATGTGCTATTTTAATATGATATCGCCTTAAACCGAGCTTACTAAACCGCACAACAAACATAGATTGTAGCTGCAAAACTAATGCGCACAAAACTCTGGGAATGTCGAAGTATCTCGCAACAAAACACTTCTTTGCAATATGTAGCGAGGTACTGAACGTGGTAAACAAATATGCCTAAGTCGTGTTAGCGGGGCCCAACATGACGCCTAATAAATAAAGTAATAACAATATACTGGATAACATTGAACGGACATTCTCACGTCATGATTATTAGTTCACAACTATCCCTCAAGAGGAAGATGTGTAACAGCTGCATCTTTGCATAAAAGTATATGGGGCAGAAACTTCGGGCTTCAAGACGAGGGCTCTGCTCAATTTCACAACGACACCTCCAGTTATTTCATTGTCCGACGATGCAAAATGGATACCAAACACTCATTAGCTAGTTCATCCATGGTAGAGCAACGCCTGAAAATTGGTTCTTGAGTTATAGCAGTGTAAATGTGATATTTATTAGACTGCTATAAAAGCAGAATCAGCATTTTTAACAAAACTGTCATTGACCCCAACATGACGCCTTGATTATAAAAAAAACACATTTATTGTTCATTCTTTCGTTACAAAATAAACACCTAGCACCGCCACGATAATTTGAATCAAACGGATATTGTAGGGGCACTGGGTCTTTTTTCAAGAAAGTTTAATTGCCTGGCGTCGTGCTGTTTTAGAAATCATGAAGGTCTTCAAGAATGCTTGAGATTGACTGCTTTTTCAATCCCAAAGTAATAATAATAATAATATTCATAATAATAATATTAATAATATTAATAATAACGGCTTCCTAAGAAGGCTGGACCGTCAAGAAAAACTGTTAGGAGAAAATAAATAATTTGTTTCCTATGTTGCACTACTCTCGAAGTTTTTATTATATATTCCAGCTAATGGCTGCCTGCGTTCATCGTAGATAGGGCTTTAGGCTATTTCATGGACGAGCATCAAAACACGCAGCCTACAGTGCGTTCATCAATAGCACATGAAATCGTGCACAACGTGGTGATGAACACAAACAGCCGTCCATCGCTTGGAAGTGCTTGAGTAGCTGTGCGTGAGCGCAATTCCCATTTATATTTGGCTTGTTTCACGCATGTTCGTTGTTTTTTCGCGAAAAAAACCAAACAGGCCTCCCCCCTTTCAGCTACGGAACAATAGAACACGGGCATGTTGGCCAAATACGCAGCAGCAACGCAGTGGCAGTCATGTTCATGAGCCTTCCCTTGCTGCTTTCCAGTTTGTTCATTCCTTGTACGTTTTGAATTTGGCAGTTCGGGAAAAAGATACTATGTATACATGAACTGGTGTGTTTACCTCATGAAAAACGTTGACATGAGACTAGAAGGCGTACTATTCTTTTCATTCAACACGAGTTCCCAAGTTCTCTTTCTACCGCATGTCCATCCTTTATTTTGATTCTCTTTGTAGGCCAACACGTCTGCGTACAATGAGGGCTGACATTGCAGCAGTAATCAAAAAAAAAGTATTTTTGAATGCCAGTACTTTTATTGTAGTGCGCAGAGATGAACGGAGAAAAAAAACTTGTGCAAGAAAGAAATGTCGTGGTAGGAAAATATTTTAAGAAAACATGTTTGCAATGGGCGCTTATTATTCTTTCAAAGTACTAATTCGCGCAACAGAATACACGTTTTGATAAGTTCGGCTGGCACCTTGTAACATGAGGTAACATGAGACATCGGGAATTCAAAGCTGCGGGAATAGATTGCTCATTTCAAGTTAGTTCGGCTTAATTTTGTACCATCGGTATGAAAGAACCAGTAACAAAGGCTTCTTTCCAACTAAACACCAACCAGTGGACACTTAAGGCCTGTATCAGCGCTGTCGACACAGCCACATTCCACGTGGCAGGACACAATCCGCATGGAATTGGGGAGAACGCATTTACAAGCTTGTAAATGCGCATTACAGGCTCGTACTTTTAGAACCCAGGTGGTATAAATTTCCGGAGCCCTCTACTACGGCATCCCTCGTAATCATATGGTGGTTTTGAGACGGTAAACCCCACATATATATCTATGTATATCCAAATATAAGCACAATGGTGCGCAGACTCAGTGAGCACATATCACTTAGCCTACGGGATCATACGTGCTTTAAAAAAGGTAATTTCCTTTTGGGTTGTCGCCTTCTTAGGTTTTCGCCTTTTGCTAGTTGCCAAGAGCAGCTGCCGTACAAGTCTAACGCGACGGCATCAGTGTGCTCGGTTCGCCGAACTGTGGTGTCGGTGTAGTTTATTGTGAGCGAAACATCATCTCGCCTGTGATCAAAGAATTTAGAAAGAAAAATTGAATAAAAGAGATACTGAAAAACTTCCGTTGGAGTGACTATCAAACCCAGTCATTCTGGTACGCAGGTGTTCTACCACACAGCCACACTATTTCTTTATTCTGCTTACGAAAAAAAAGAAACAGTATACAGATGTGTAGCGCACTAGTGTGGATTACAAGAATTCGACCAGGAGAAGACAATGACGCACCAAGCACAAGATGGTTGCACCTGTTCTTGTTAACTTTTTTCCCTTTATATCAACAACCAGCTAATGACCGATCCCTGCAGTGAGCATTAGCCAAATGTAAAAGGTAAAGCAAGCAAGAAAACCTTGTCAGCATAAATAGCTTCCGACGTAATGTACAGCTCATGGTCTTACAGCCCCGACCTCTGTATGCCTCTTTTCACAAATGTGATTTAGTAGAGGCCTCCTTAGGTCTTTAATGTGGTTTCGTAGAAGCGTAGACTCGCGATGGGTGTCAAAATACCTGAATTGTGCAACGAGTGGCTGCTTTAAAGGGCCATTGATTGTAACGTTCTCATAGACCTAATTAATCATCATCCACTGCTGAAAAATCAGCAAAGTCATCAGCTCGTGCGTTATCATGAACACGCGTAGTGCGCCCTTCACTATTTCCCCAAATGAAGAATTCTGGCGTGCACCTAACTATACTTTCACTAGGCAATATAGGATGATTTGAAACCTCAATGTTACGGGCACAGCTGTTCGCTTTCTGACAGCATGGTTGAGACACGCACTGGGAACGTAGTTCTGGCTAGCAGTTGAGAAGGCGATGTGCAAGGGGGCTGATTACGCTATCGAGTTATACCAAGGGCAGCGCTGACCCCTCGAAGAATGCAAATAAATAATTTTAGGAATCCAGCACGAATTGCGCCCAAGCATTCTGCACGGCAGTCAAGCATTGTACCACAGAGCTACGTCATACAGGTCTTGGAACTACTTTTCAAATAGACGCTAATCTTCGTTAAACGTCAATAGTAGTTGCAGTGCTGCCTACCAAATTTTATAAACATTACATATGTACTCCTTTGATGCATCCGTCACGTCGAGTTAACGCAAATTGTGGTGTTGATTTATGTAGCAATGTCAGGGGCCAGCATCTTCGCGAGCATCAGCGCTTCATATCAGGTTCTGGTGTTTCTAATACGCATGTTACAGTTGACATTGTTGCGCAAGTGCAAATAACCGGTTATATCATCATCTGCAACTTTTCAACAGATGTCGGTGCGCGCAACATTTGTACATATATTTAGCATCATTTCATAACGTGTCACTCAATAAAAAAAATTGCAACACGACCACCTTTTCTCCGCATGCTTCATATAACATTGATTCTGAGGTACGTGGGATCTGCCGAATTTTGGGGTGATTTCGTTTATTAGTCGTTATAAATTTGGTTGTTCTCCCAATCGGCATTTTCACAATTCGGCCTCCTATTTTTCGGCATTTTAATAGGCATTCTAGAAAATAAAATTCAAAATGATGAATTATCACAATTATGAAATTTAAAACACCGCAAAAAGCCGAATTCAGGGAAAACCGAAATTTGAAATGCCCTAAAACCAAATGGCGAAACATGGAAATGTCGAAATGACAAAATGTCTGCGTAAGCTAGATATAGTGCAACATGAAGTATTTTTGCCTGAATAAAGGTTCCACCGGCTTTGTGCCGTGTTCATACGCTCTTGCACCTTTTTCTCAACCGCCATGTTCTCTTCGCAAGCCGTTAGTGCCTTCAAAAAAATGAATTGGCAAATCTCACGTACAATAAAAAATGATTATATGCGAATCAGGAGTGAGTAGGTGAGTGTTACTTCAAAATAAGCACAATGTTATGAGGAGGACGTAAATTATGCCGAACATGACATCCATGTTATGAATATCATGTTTGGACGTGTCATTCACCTTCGTCGTCTATTCACGTCACGTGATACGATATTTGGTATATGTGAAGGTAGCGGAATGGCCGCGAGCTCATGATGAGAGTAGCACTCAGTCATGTTCTCATATGACATGCTTACATGCTTCTCATGATTATCACGTTTGCACCAGTCACATAGCTTCGTCATGTATTCCCGTTCAGTAATACTAAATTTGTTATTTGTGAAGCTAGCGAAACGACCCCGAGCGCACCATGGGTGTGGCGTGTAGTCATGACTTACATGACATGCATGTCAATATATCTACGTCAGGGTGTGTCACTTGTTTTCGCAATTCAGTCATGTTATACCATACAACTTTCGCAAAAAACATATGAACGAAAACACCGCAAGAGCAGCCAGAGCATGAAATGTAAGTTATGACATTAATACTAGCCGTGTCGTGATTTTCCTGTTATGACTAGTCACCTATACTCTTCTTACAGTCATGTTATGCCAGACCAATTTTAGATCAATAACATTATCGAAACGACCAGGAGAGCTAAAAGTCGTAGGCGCCTAGATATATAGATAGATAGATACGTCAGCCAGAAGTGCACTTCAAGTACTGGATGCTCTGAGTCCAGTACTGGCGGCTCTTGAGTCGATAATGGTCCACCAGCCACTGTATTTCAGGGAAGAGGTCAAAAAGGCAACAATTTTTCAGTGGGATGCACGGGGACTGAAATCACGCATTGCACAATTCCGTCGGTTCGTTTCCACCAATAAGCTTCCCATCATCGTCATCTGCGAGCCAAATTTATCGAGCACTATCAGACTCTCCGGATACAAATCATTTATGTCGGCTTGTTATAGTGGAAACAGCAAGGTCCTGCTGTTTATTCGACTTGACCTGACCTACATTCTTCGGTCAGTACCACCTGACAACGATAACCAATGTATATGCTTAACAGTGAAGAAAAAGGGTTTTATTGTCACTGTTGTCTGTTCATACCTGTCGTCATCAAGTATATTTGACCACGGAATATTAGGACACATCCTATCATTCACTCCTGGCCCATGGGTGATCATCAGAGACTTCAAAACCCACCATACGCAAGGGGGAGCCCGAAGATTAGCGCAAAAGGTAGAAGTCTGATAACGTTTGCTTCGGACAACGAGCTGTGCTTGTTAAATGATGGCATCCCAACATTTTTACGTGGCCCTGGATACAGCAGTTGCCTTGACTTGGCTTTTGTTTCTCGAGGTCTCATCAGATGTGCCAGATGGTTGGCGGACATAGAAACACATGGGAGCAACCACATTCCCACAAATGTCAAGATCAGAGGATTATCACCATGCAAGGTACGCGAAACTATCCAAAGAGTGGACTGGACCAAGTTTGAATTTCTCATGGAAGAACGCTGTCACGAGAACACCTCATTTGACTTAGAAGAGGTGATCAAGTCCCCAGTGCAAGACACAGTGTGCACCCTCACATGCTCTTTGAGAGTAACCGAATTAGATGTGGAATTAGAACGACTTCAGGCTCTTCGATGGCGTGCGGAACGAAGGTACTGACGCAAGAAAGCAATCGACGATTTACGAATCGCTAGACGTCTTCAGAAGAAGATAAAACGCCGCATAGACAAGCTAGAGTCACAAGGTTGGGCAGCCTTATGCGAGTTGTTAGATCATCGCAAGCCTTTATCACACTTGTGGAGGACAATAAGAGGGCTCCGGACAGGTCTTATTCAGCGGTATCCATTCAAGGCTCTAGAGCTCTCTCAACAGAGACCTGAGGTCGACGCGGCGGAAGAGTTCTTTTCCAACTTATCTGCTCAACTCGCAGATCCCAACATCTCCATGCTCTCACGTCGTGGCACGACATCACACAATCACCACATGGACAATTTTTTTTTCTATTCATGAGCTTAAAGCAGCACTGGCTTTGTGTAGACAGACATTAGCACTCGGGCCTGATGGAATATCATACAGAGCACTGTGTCACCTTGGTGAGTGTGCGAGGAGTGCCTTCCTCGAGATATACAACGATTCGTGGCGAGAGGGCACCCTCCCAGTTAACTGGAAGACCAGCCGTTCAGTTCCATTACTGAAGCCTTGCAAGTCCCCATTGGTGCTTACATCATACCGCCCGATTGCACTGGCTAGTTGCTTGGGCAAAGTGATGCACAGGATGGTACTTGGATGGCTAGAATGATTCCTGGAGCATCACAACATCTACTCGGACGCTACGACGGGATTTCGCCGTGGCCGGTCATCAATTGATAGCGTCATAGACCTGGTCAGCTACGTGCAACACGAAAAAGGTCGTAAGCGTCTCCGCGCTTCTTTATTTCTTGATGGTAAAAGGGCGTACGATAACGTCACACATGAAGCTGTCCTCACTGCTCCCAAAGAGGTAGAAGTGGGTGGTCGGATGTTTCAGTGGCTACGCAGCTATCTCTCTGAAGCGATCCTTTTTCGTGAGAACGGAGGATGGTGATACTTCGCTACATTACAGCCACTGTGGTGTTCCCCAGGGTGGCATACTTAGCTCTGTACTATTCAACCTGACGCTAATAGCTCTCAATGAGCATCCGCAAGAACTTTCAGATTGTTAATGTACGCGGACGACATCTGTGTTCGGACGTCGGCAGTAGCACGTCTACAGCTGCGAGCGCGAACTCGGAGAGCTGCCACTCAAGTTGCTATTTATCTGCGTCAACGAGGTCAGGAAATTTTCTCTGAGAAATGTGCACTTGTGGCATTTACGCGCAAACCAATGCAAAACTACAGCGTTCTGATAAACAGCGAAAGGATACGTCACCTCAGATTATACAAGTTCCTAGTTGTTATAATTGACAGAGACATCTCTTGGAGATCACATGTATCATACATGAAAAGGCGATTGACAGGCATCTGTGATTTGTTCAAGTTCTTCACTGGAAAGAACTGGGGAATGTCCACAGCTGCTATGTTGCGACTATACTGGATACTTTTCCTTGGATTCCTTCGGTACAGCCTACCTGTGTTACCCAACGCAAGTTAAACAAGCATATGAATGCTTCAAAGTGTCCAGGCTCAAGCACTCCGGATATGTTTAAGCTTGCCCCAAAGTGCGTCAACAACGGCAACTATCGCCATCATAAGGGACAACCTCATCAAGACCCACATTAATGTGGAAGTGCTGAGTACACATATACGACACCTTGCTCGAACTCGACATCACCTAGCCTCTCTACCAGTGGTCCGACCATGCACATCTTACTTCAAAACAGTGACCGCACATGGTGAGTCGATCCCAACTTCGTTCTCTCCTGCCGCTAGACCTGTGACTCCGTCATGGTGCCTCGCTCAACCAAATAATAATATCAACATACCTGGCGTCCAGAAAAAGGCCAATTTGTCGTCACCAGCTCTTAAACAGCTCACACCACTTCTCTTGTATGAGAAATACCAAGACTCCACACATATATACACTGACGAATCGGTTCAGCCGGACAGCTCTACAGGAGCAGTAGTGATACCAAGGTTGACCACGACAATTAAATTCAAGACATCTCACGCAACAACATCAACGGCAGCAGAACTGGCAACACTTTGTGCCGCGTTGCAATTTGTAGTTGATCAACCTATACGCAAGTGAACTATTTTCTGCGACTCGCAGGCGGCACTGCAGTCTCTACTATCAGCCTTACGCCGTGGACCACACGAGCAGCTGGTACTAGAGATAGCTGAGATTATACACCACCTGACTGAGAAAGGGCACCAAATTACATTTCAGTGGTTGCCCAGTCACTGCAGAATCATCGGCAATGAACGGGCCGAGCAAGCTGCCCGCTCAGCCCACACAGAAGATCATAAACTACCACTTCCACTTTCTAGGACAAATGCTGCACGAAAGCTCCACAGGTTTGCTCGCCAGCAAACCACATCACAATGGAATCAGCCACACTTCAAGCATGCCCGACTGTACTCGCTTGACCCTACGCTAAGTCTTCAAGTCCCGTCGAGGCTTTGCTGAGCAGACCAGACCCTGAAATGTAGGCTGTGGTTGGGCGTCGCGTTTACCGACGCCTACGTTTTCCGCATTGAAATGGCCGACACCGCAGCTTGTGGCCACTGTGGCAAAAAGGAAACAATCCAACATATTCTTTGTGACTGCCTAGCCTATATTTAACAACGACTATGCCTTCGCAAGAAACTCAACAAATTAGATGATCAACCTCTGTCGGAGCAGGGAATTCTGCAGTATAGACAGGATGCGACTTCACACAAGAGGGCCCTGGAAGCGCTACTACACTTCTTGCGATCGACCGGCCTTACTGAACGGTTGTAGCTAGGACGCCCTTCCTGTGTGTGTTTTCGTTTTCTTATGAGTGCGCGTGCGTTTTTTTGTTTTTTTCTCTATCTACCCCTTCTTTCTTGCCCCTACTTCCCCGCCCCCAACGCTGGGTATCAAACCAGATACCAATATCTGGTTAACCTCCTGGCCTTTCTTTTCTCACTCTCTCTCTCTTTCTCTAGATAGATAGATAGGTAGGCAGATAGACAGACAGACAGACAGATAGATAGATAGATAGATAGATAGATAGATTATGCTCAAAGTCACCGAAATTCAATTAGAAATGCGTCGCATTCAGAACAATATACACATTACTGCATATGTCGTCGAACAGAAGGCCGCTTTTTTGTATAGATCGGCATGAGCTGAGATGTGGTTTGCACTGTCGTCACTAAAACTGAAATGTTGGGCACCGCATGACACACACATGGTTTGTGACGTCATGTGTTAGTGCTTTTATTACGTCTCTCGCAAGTTTTTGTTATTGACGTAACCGATTAAAGGAAGTGTTTCGGCGCGCTGGCATTCCGTTATCAAGAAAACTTAGACAGCACGAGAAGAAACACGAAGTACAGCGTTTTCCAGTGTTTTCGTACATTCGTGTTTATTCTGGTACTGTCGAAAGTTTCTTGGTATTGGAAGGAAGACACCAAAAGAATTATGGCCGCATCGTTAGCACATTGACGCAGGTTGAACGTGCTGTTAATATTGTCAAGCAGCAAAGGACGACGCAGTTGTCCATAAGGAAAACAAGTTTATTGGAGCGAACTTGTGCTCCCCTAACAACTGAAAGAATACACAGACGGCGAAGCAGCGGTCGGCAAAACGACGTGCACGCTAGTGAGCGTCGCCGATCGAATGTCGCGGCAACGGCTGTCCGGGAATTTATATCTCTCGGCGCGAGGGTTTCTCGAACAGTCGAATTGTATCGAGAACGCTGTGATAGCGTTTGTTCGAAACGCTGTTTGTTCGAAACGCTCGAAATGCTGTTCGATAGCGTTTGTTCGAAGCGCTGTGATAGCGTTTGTTCGAAACGCTGTGAAAACAGTGATAGCACAGGCCGGCGCAGCCAGGCCGAAAAAACAAAACACAAATAAACAAATCCAATGCATGGTTCGCGGCATTACCCCCCCCCCTCTAAGAGTGTCGACCCGATTCTAACATAAGAGACAATGCAAACAAATTAAAATAAAAGTTCATCATCGTCCGTAGAAAGGTTTTAAGCGAACCACATGGATGACTTCGGGCCGCGTGCTTCGTCGTGATGTACGAGAGTCACCATCGAGGATCACTTCGTACGTTAGTTCGCCAACACGTCGTAGAATCCGGTAGGGTCTGAAATAGCGTCGTAGAAGTTTCTCGCTGAGTCCACGTCGTCGAATGGGAGTCCAAACCCACACACGATCTCCAGGATGTTACTCGGCGGCTCGGCGTTGGAGATTGTAGCGTCCGGCATCCACCAGTTGCTGGTCCCTTATACGAACTCGAGTGAGCTGGCGGGCTTCCTCCGCACGTTGGAAGTATCTTTGGACGTCGGAGTTGAGGTCGTCGCCTTCTACATGCGGAAGCATGGCGTCGAGCATCGCAGTCGGCCGTCTTCCGTAGGCGAGCTCGAACGGTGTCATCTGCGTGGTTTCTTGGATAGCAGTGTTGTACACAAACGTGACGTACGGAAGGACTTCGTCCCACGTCTTATGTTCAACATCGACGTACATAGACAGCATATCTGCGATTGTCTTATTCAGCCGTTCCGTTAGTCCGTTCGCTTGGGGGTGGTACGCCGTCGTTTTTCGGTGATCCGTGTTGCTGTAGCGTAAGATTCCTTGCATGAGCTCCGCAGTGAAGGTCATTCCGCGGTCCTTGATTAGGACCTCAGGTGCTCCATGTCGCAGCACAACTTGGTTAGTAAAGAACTTTGCAACTTCTTGTGCAGTTCACCTCGGAAGAGCGGTGGTCTCTGCGTAGCGCGTCATGTAGTCTGTCGCTACGACAATCCATTTGTTCGCGGATCAGGATGTAGGGAACGGGTCCAGAAGGTCCATTCCGATCTGTTGGAAGGGCCTCGTTGGGACGGCAATCGGCTGCAGATGTCTGGCGGGTCTCGTCGGTGGTGTTTTTTGTCGCTGGCAGTCACAGCAGCTCCGGACGTAGTGGGTGACATCGGATGTAAAGTGGGGCCAGAAGTATTTCGCCTTAATTTTTGTAATCCTGCGAGCTGTTCCAAGATGTCCGGAAGACGGGTCGTCGTGGCACGCTTCCAAAATTTTGTCACGAAGGTCTGCGGGGATGACAAGTAGATAATTCGTTCCCGTTCCGGGGTTCAAATTCTTCTTCACTAGGATGGAGTTTTTGAGGCTGAACGCTGGTAAGTTGCGCTTGAACGCCCTAGGCACGGCGACGTTGCGTCCTTCGAGGTAGTCGATCATGGCGCGGAGGTCAGGGTCGGCATGCTGCTGGGGGGCTAGGTCGCTCTCTGTCACGACTCCGAAGAACGCGCTGTCTTCATCGGAGTCCTGTGGTGGTGGGTCGACGGGGGCGCGGGACAGGCAGTCGGCGTCGGAGTGTTTCCTGCTTGATTTGTAGAATATTGTAACGTCGAACTCTTGAAGGTGCAAGCTCCACCGCCCAAGATGGCCAGAGGGGTCCTTCAAATTGGCGAGCCAAATCAGCGCTTGATGGTCGGTCACAACCTTAACCGGTCTACCATAGACGTATGGGCGAAATTTTGAAATGGCCGATATGATAGACAGGCACTCTTTCTCGGAGGCAGAGTAGTTTCTCTCCTCCTTCGACAAGCCACGGCTTGCATAGGCGATTACCTTTTCATAACCGCTTTGCTTGTGGACGAGGATGGCACCCAAACCGATATCACTGGCGTCCGTGTGCATTTTCGTTTCGGCATTTTCGTCGAAGTGAGCGAGCACGGGCGGGTTTCGCAGGCGTTGTTGCAGCTCGCAGAACGCCTTTTCTTGGTCGTTTTCCCAGCTCAAAGGGGTGCTTTCTTTCGTCAGGCGCGTGAGTGGCTCTGCAATGCGTGCGAAGTTTGCGACGAAGCGCCGGTAGTATGCGCACAGTCGGAGAACCCTTCGCATACCCTTCTTATCTTTCGGCCTTGGGAAGTTCGCAATGGCTGATTTTTTTGCCGGGTCAGGTAGGACTCCCGCGGCGTTCATGACGTGACCCAAGAACTTGAGTTCCTCGTACGCGAAACGGCACTTCTCAGGCTTCAGCGTTAACCCCGACGTACGAATGGCCTCGAGTACAGATTGCAACCTTGTGAGGTGTTCATCGAAAGTCCGGGCGAATACGACAACGTCATCGAGGTATACGAGGCAAGTGTGCCACTTCAGGCCTGCTAGCACAGTGTCCATGACTCTCTGAAACGTTGCGGGCGCCGTGCACAGCCCAAACGGCATCACCTTGAACTCGTATAGAACGTCCGGGGTTATAAGTGCAGTCTTCTCTCGGTCTCTTTCGTCCACTTCAATTTGCCAGTAGCCGGTCTGCAGATCCATGGATGAGAAGTACTTGGCGTGGCAGAGGTGGTCGAGGGCGTCGTCGATTCGTAGCAGGCGGTACACGTCCTTTTTGGTGATTTCGTTTAGTCTCCGGTAGTCAACGCAGAATCTTGAAGTGCCATCTTTTTTCTTCACGAGTACAACCGGCGCAGCCCATGGACTTTTCGATGGCTGTATTATGTCGTCGCTGAGCATGTCATCTACTTGAGTCCGGATGGCTTCGCGCTCGTGTGAAGAAACGCGGTACGGTGACTGTCTGGTAGGTCGGGCTCCATCTTCGGTTATTATTTGGTGCTTCACCAAAGGTGTCTGACGTAACTTCGAGTTCGAGCAAAAACACTCGCTGTAGCGACGAAGCAACTCCAGTAATCTGTCCCGAATTTCTCGCGACAGCGCCGGATTCACGTCAAAAGGATGTGGCAGCCTGGAAGCATCTGTCTGTGCGCCTTCAAAGGTGGCAACCGCGATCACTTGACTCGCTTCTTGCGTTTGTTCGAGGAACGCAATGGCAGCGCCCTTGTTTAGATGCTGGTACTCCTCGGTGAAATTGGTGACCAAAACGTGGGATCTGCATTGCTTAAACCACGCAATGCCTCTTGCGACAGACACACCGTGGTCTAGAAGCAACCTTTGGTCAGTCTCCATGATAGTGTCGACGTCAGGAGCAGCACCTTCACAATAGACGGCGATCATCAAGCTTGCGCGGGGTGGCAGGGTGACGTGATCGTCGGCGATCCTTACAGCAGCACGGTGTCCGAGGTTCAGCTGTGGCGTCGTGAAGTGATCGGAAGAAAACGTTATCGACCTGGTCTGCAGATCAATTATTGCGCCATTGTCCGTCAAAAAGTCCATTCCGAGAATTACGTCGCGGGAGCAGTTAGGCAAAATGACGAACTCCGCAGGGTACGTAGTGCGGTGTATAGTGACGCGCGATGTGCACATTCCACTTGGGGTCACGAGGTGGCCTCCTGCTGAGCGTATGTGCGGACCGTCCCATCTGGTCGTAACTTTCTTTTGCTTGGACGCGAATGTCCCGCTCATGACCGAGTAGTCGGCTCCCGTGTCGATGAGGGCGACTACGTAAAGGCCGTCGATGGACAACTGGACACCGGATGCCGCTTTCCTCGAATTTCAAATGCGTCGGGGCGTCGTATCGCGGCTTGCACGTGTTCATGGTCTGGCACTATGCGTCGTCATCGTCGTCTTCTCAGCGGCAGGCTTCGTCATTTCGGGTACGCGTCGCGCAGTGTAGCTGTCGTCGTTTTCGGGGGTCTCGTCAGGGTGTCGTCGGGTCGTCGGGATGAGGGCATGTCGTGAATCACGGTCTTGCGTCGTTAGAGGGTTTTCAATTTTTCGCCGTTGTGCAACTTCACCTCCAGAAGTTGCTGCTTTTAGTTTCCCCCTCGTGGGCTGGGGGACCGTCCACGGGTGAAGCCATCATTGCTGCGACAGATGGGGGATTGGTACGGGTAGGGCGACGGCGAACGGTTGAAACGGGATGGTCCACGGCTGCTGTTCCACAGGTATTCTTCGATCTCAAATGGGCGCTGGCCGGCTCGTGGGCGGGGTGCGTCGACGGAGAACCCACAAAAGCCCAGCCTCTTGTAGGGGCAGCGGCGGTAGACGTGGTTGGCCTCTCCGCAGTGGTAGCACAGCGGACGATTATCTGGCGTTCGCCACACCTCGGTCTTCCTGGTTGCCTGGTTTCGGATTACAGGGGGTCGGGTGGGCGACATTGGGCGGCGGTAGGGCGGGGCCTCTTGATAACGGGTTGGGACGGGTCGGGGTCGACGAGCAGTGGCGGAGTAGGTCATCGCTTGTGGTTCGTAAGATGCTTCCGACGGCGTAGAATTCCCCAGTGCTTGCTGAACCTCCTCGCGAACGACGTCAGTGAGGGAGGCGACTTGGGGCTGCGGCGTTGCTGGGAACAATTTCCTCAGTTCCTCGCGAACGACGGCGCGGATGGTCTCCCGCAAGTCTTCCGTTGCCAATCCAGGGGCGTTTACTGGGTTCACCGAAAGGGTGTTGAGTGGTCTATTGTATTGCCGCGAACGCATATCCAAGGTTCTCTCGATCATCGAAGCCTCGGTGACAAACTGAGCGACGGTCTTAGGGGGGTTGCGAATGAGTCCAGCGAAGAGCTCTTGTTTAACTCCCCGCATTATAAAGCGCACCTTCTTCTCTTCTGCCATTTCGGGGTCAGCTCTCCGGAACAGCAGCTTCTTTTCCTCAGCGAACAGTACAACACCTTCGTTATGGTGTTGCATTCGCGTCTCCTACAAAAGGGCGGCTCGTTCTTTCCGCACAACCGTAGCGAATGTTTTGAGAAATTCGCTCTTAAACACAGTCCATTCGGTTAGGGAGCCTTCGTGGTTCTCAAACCACGTTCGAGCTGCATCCTCCAAACAGAAGAAGACATGACAAACGTTTTTTCGTCATCCCATCTGTTAAAGATGCGGATGCGCTCCAGCTTCTCCAGCCACTCTTCCGGGTCTTTCCCAGGAGATTCTCGGAATGATGGGGGCTCACGAGGTTGTTGCAGAACGACGGGAGGGTTGGTAGCGCTGGTCATGGTGCCTGCGTAGATTATCGTGGTTTTTACGTCTTTTTTCTTCTTTTTATCCGGGGGCAGTCCAAACTCTGGCTGAAGGCCTTGCTGTCGGCGGCTGACACGAGTTGGGCGTGCTTGTCGTGTTGGGATTGCTTGTCAGCTTGGCAATGGCTTAGGGTTCATGTACCCAGCACCTCCACTGGATGTCACGCAGCAAAGGACGACGCAGTTGTCTCTAAAGAAAACAAGTTTATTGGGGCGAACTTGTGCTCCCCTAACAACTGAAAGAATACACAGACGGCGAAGCAGCGGTCGGCAAAACGACGTGCACGCTAGTGAGCGTCGGTGATCGAATGTCGCGGCATCGGCTGTGCGGAAATTTATATCCCTCCGTGCGAGGGTTTCTCGAATAGTCACATTGCATCGAGAACGCTGTGATAGCGCTTGTTCGAAACGCTGTTTGTTCGGAACGCTCGAAACGCTGTTCGATAGCGTTTGTTCGAAACGCTGTGAAAATAGTGATAGCACAGGCCGGCGCAGCCAGGCCGAAAAAACAAAACACAAATAAACAAACCCAATGCATGGTTCGCGGCAATATGCTGAACTTACGTCATCTTGGGTGCCATGTTGGTGAAAGTGTATGTTACGAAGCTTTTACTATGGCGTCACGTGCGATTTGCGTATAGTGCATTTCATAAAAACAAGTTATGTTAAAACTTGAAAAGTAAATATTGTGCGGGTTGCCGAGAGAAGCTACGATACAAATTTTGCGTAACCCTTCGCCTAATAATAAAACTTTTTGTTAGGCTAGTTGGAACGTGCCTACTGAAATGCAAAAGACGCGTACTATCAAGGAAAAAAAATTAAGGTCAAAGCAGAAGGGGCGTCACTCGCCACAACTTTGTTCTCAGAACATCAGCGCCATATTTAACCTTAGCAACCATGCGCGTGCTCATCGCCTCACATGCTTTAAAAAAAACACGCGGTAAGTTTGAAAAATAAACAAATGGTGACAAAAAGCCACAAAGCAAAAAATATTGCGAGAAATTGAATTGATCACCAAGTGAAGCAACATATATCCCTAACAAGGATATCTTCCCTTTTTTAATGTAGTGTGCTTTCGTGAGTTCACGCATTAAGGCATCAATACTCTTTCCACGGATGCATACACTGGAAAACCCAGGCTCAAACTTGCAAGAAACCTAGTGCATGGGTAAATGTGCTGAAAGTTTTTTTTCACAGGATCTTTATATTCTCTAATTCTGTTGTTGATGCAACGGTCTGTTTGGCCTATATTAACCCTACTGCCCCTTAGCGATATTTCGTAAACCACGCCAACCAAGCAGTCCAGATGCGGCCTTGCGTGCCTCTTCCAAATAACAAGGAGGGGGGGGGGGGTCAGTAAACCCCTGGCTCTTGCTCTGTGAGCGCTGGTCCTGGTCTGTAATCGCTACCTTGACTTTGTCTTCTAGTCCAGTAAAAATGAAAGAGCCACACTGTTATAGCTCACTCATATTAGACACTGGTACCTGAAACAGCTGACAGTAATAGCAGAAATATCTTTGATATTTCAATGTAGACAGGGTATAAGCGAGGGGAAACTTACGTAACTTTCGAAAAAACTTTCCCATGACCGTGGTTTCTACCAGAACCTCGAACTTTTAAATTGCTTTTACAGCTCGAAGGAAATTCACCTTTCTACATTCCAGCAAAAGAGTGAGAGGCTTTTCAAATCTGACTGCAAAAATGTCACGCCTCATTCTTGTTCTTTCTAGTTGTGAGCAAAGCTTTTATGCAAACTCTGCACTTGTGAACAAGAACCCATTTAGTGTGAGGACATCACCCTGTTTTCGTCACCGTTTGCATTATTGTGAACGCAAGAAACTAATTGTTTTGCAACATAAAAATTGTAGATGTCGTGGTGAAGACTATGCGTACTTTTTAAGTGTGGAGTTGCTCCTGAGTTTTCGAAATTCCTAGAGTGAAGACAGAATAACCTCTAGTTTTAAGCTGACAGCATTAAAGACATCTTAGGTTTGCGTTCAAGTTGTTTTGCCTTTAGCTTTTCTAGTTTCCGAGATGCATCCCATAGTTATGAAATAATTTACAACGTACAAGTGCCAGATTTTTCACGTTCTCAAACAGGCTTCAGATCCAGATACCATAGCTTCACATACAGCAACTGTATTGTTGGTTGATGTTCATTGACGGCGAGCAGAAGTGCCAGGAGCAAACATCAAAATCATGAGTGAAAGTCATGTAGTGCATAATTTACGTTCACCTCGGAACGCTGCGCTGGTTTTATTCCGACAATTTAACCTTCTTCTTTCATGTTCCCGTATTACTAATTTCCACTGTACGTGGAATCTAACCATTTATTTTCTTTCTGGGAGAAATGAAGATGTCACCACCACCACAACCTCAAAGGATATTAGTCGGATCAGTTTAGACGTGTTTCTACTGTCTTCGCTCAGTAACCCCACCATCAAGAGCCACCGAATATTCAGCAGCGACTCAGAGGCCCCCAATAGAGACAGACATTCTCTGCGGACTTCAACGTGGCCCCGGTAGCGCCGTGCTTCCGGTGGGCCACCTGGTCGTAAAAAGTGACTGAGCCGCTCGTGGGGTGCCCGCTCCTGTGTCTGTTAGAATTGCGTATAGTGGAATAACCAGTAATAAAAGCTGAATGGGAGGTGCGGCACAGGGCGCGTGCAACGCGTGCAGAGAGGAGGGCTTCTAGAGAAAAAGGAAGAAGTGGCGTTCCATTAATAAAACGTTACTGAGCGCGCGATAGTCTCTTTGTCCTCTACATACAGCGCTATGTTCCAGTTCTTAGACAGCACGTAGACAGTCCACAAAGACTGCTTAGAAGACAGCATCGAGCCCATGCTGTCCGAGAAATGGAACACATTTAGACGACTTTCACGTGATGATGCGCCACCTCGCGTAGAAAAGAAAAAGCTAAATTAAGCAAACGTAACAGTTGTAATTTCTGGCTTATTTCGTGTTGAAATAAAAAAGAAATAAACGTTACTCAGATTGACCGTCTAGGGAGCATCTGCTTCTGTGCAGTCAACCATTCCGGCGAGATCCCACCTATCTGAGCGATTCGCTGAGCCGCCATCTTGTTTAGACAGCAAAGAAGCCTGCATCGTATTTGCCTACGATGCGGCCTTCTTGAAGCTGTCTATTTCGGCGGCTACGTGAGAATTCTAATGGGTCTTAAGATGGCTGCCGACCATTTATCTGTCTATTTAGCCGTCTACGGTGAGTATTGGAATACAACCCAGGTTAGTATTCACTGTTCGCAATGGCTACTATTCTGAGCATTATTTTATGAAACGTTAAAGGTTTTTGCAGCCCGTTAAAACAGGCCTAGGTGATTAGTGTAGCCTACGTTGCGAATCATGATATTTTGTGTTTACAAAAAACTAATTTCTTCTCGCTATCTGACGTACTTTCCTTTAAACGAAAGTTCAACCTAATTTATGATTTTCTTTCGCCACAACTAGCTTCACGAACGTAGGTAATAATATATTTATTTGGTTTTTTTGATGGGTCACCATACTTTTTATGACGGTGTGGGTACGGTTCTGGCCTTTGACTGCATCTACTTTTCTTAGTTGAGCATACTCTGTGTGCATGAACCAGCACAAGCTGTTTTCTCGGAATTTTTAGAGACCCGGATGTTTTTTCCCGATGGTCGTCATGTTATTCTAACTGGTGCCGTCAATTATGTGTTAAATACGTGGAGCGATGCACAGGATTCTCTTTGGGGTTGGTCTGCTTGGGGAGCGTGCGAGATGCGATGCCTTGTCCAACACTTTTCAATACACGATGTGCACATGGCCCTGCATGGGAATACTTTTGTTTGGACTTGGTGGTAGGACCATCCTCCTTCAGACTAAACCGGGCTTACATTCTAGGTAGTTTAGAGGCGTTCGTCTCCGATTCACGCGTTCCACTCATCCCACCTTCACCAGTGTACACTGTAAGCAAAAACTATCCGAGTTTGGAGTTTTTGCGGCTCATGACCTCTGAAAAATCTCTTGCGTTTAAAATTTCTACCTCGTGTAGAAATAAAAGATGGTACATGACATAGATTTACCACCACCTCTCAGGCAAGTAGTAAAAAGATGTCAAAATCCAGTTTTACCACGTAGGCAGTTTTCTATCACGTGATTTTTTACCTGCGTTTCAGAGTTTATTACCACGTGACTGTAAGGTGCATGCTTCGGTGGCTTTTGCCCCATACCCCCCATTGTGACGCTCTCAGTGAATCCTAAAAGTACGCGAGGACCACAGATTTTTTTTTTTGGCATCGCCGCGCCTCAGGACTGACCTTAAGTGAACGCACTTTCACTGGAACTGGGGGCCGCATAAGCACAACAAGCGAGAACAGCATTCTGTGAACGAAAAAGTAAAAAAGACAGGGGGGATCTCAAAAGAAGAAAAAAAAGAAAGAAAACCTGCTTTGGAAAGTTTTCCTGCATATTTTCGAAAATTGTTGGCTTTTGCTCAGCGGTGGTGCCTTGGAGACAGACGGTGCAACAAGCTCGGTATCACATGTGTGTCTGGTCGGGCTGATGGATCTCACGTGTTTCCTACATCGTCAAACGACCGTGCGCTTCCGAGCGCCTCCAAGCCTGCACGTCGCAGATATCTCGCTTCCGAGCCGAATCGCGAATATCTGCCAGTGGTAACAAAATCAATCTGGTGTCATCGTCCGTGCTTGCCTACTGGAGAAGCAATAAGCTTCACTCTGTTGTCGGCAACGAGTCGCGGCTGCCAGTGACCAGTGGGAGTGTGTCGCCGGGGCAGCTGAACGCAGCATCAAACATATCTTTTTTCCACAGTAGGCGATGTCTGCGTGAGTAAAGTGCTGCCAGAATTGCCCACCTCATGCACCAACTGTTCTCAAACATGTAGCGCGAAGCCGATACGAGGCCGACGGAACTAGCAAGTGGCTGCTGGTGAGCACGAAGAAAACCCGGACGGTGGTCTTTCGTTGGAAGTATGCATACACCACCCCGTCCCCGTAAGATAGCGGTCACGTGTTCATTTGTGTCTTAAATGACGACAATATTCGCCCAGAATATGTGTTCTGTGATCGCCAGCTGTGTTTCATCGGATAGCCGTGCTCCTCGAAAAGGCCCAGTATGCCGTCGGTAAGAAGCTTGTGTGCACCGCTCCTCTACGCCCGTTGTGATGAGTACGTGCTGCTACTGTGTTTGTGCACCGTCGCTCAATGAAAATCATTGAGCCACCATGGTTTGTGCGTACTTAGGCATATGTTATGAACTTGTGCATCAGCAGTACTAACACGCGTGGGGCCATGAGCCCGGCGTGCCAAATAATTATTGGATACTCAAAAAGGTAATACTGTGTAGATATATAATAAAAGGTTGGTGTGACATTTAGTTCCCTGCAGCCCACCTTAAGTTTACGCTTGCACCTTCAACCGCTGTTGTTAATCAATGCAAAAAATGAGCTCTCCTACCTGTCCTACAGGGGCGGGCGAAAAGTCGTGCCTACATATAAACCAGATTGTCAAAGTGTAGTTGAGCAACGCGTGCCGTCTGTTCAAGTGGTGTATTATTCTGCATTTGTTGTGTGTGCGTGTTTGTATGTATGTAAACCTATGTGTCACCAATTCTGCCGTTTAATAAATTTAATCAGTTCTGCTATTTATTAAAGTAGTCAACTCTGGGCGCATGCACCCGTCAATTTTTTTTTACCACCAGAAATAACTCCCAGAAATCACTTCGAAAACCGTGTGAAGGCAGTAAATGTTTACTCTCTCTAAACTCGCTCAAAACCTCCCTGGGGTAAATAATTACTACTCTCCCTAAACTCAAAAACTCAGTTAGCACGAGAGTAAATTTTCACCGAGGTATTAGGTGGTAAAAAAAACCTAGGAAAGGTAGTGCGCTAGAGGACAAATGGTTTACCCAGTTTTTGAGGTTATTTCAGGTCAATTTTGTTCAGTGTGTACATCTCTGACCGTCGTTCGATTATCTTAGAACTCGCAATTCCATTTAAGGGGTGAAGCTACTTACGCCGTGGGTCGTATGTCCCGTGTCGTTGACGTAGTAGCCACCTCTCGCTTAGTCTTTTGAATATCCACTGGATGGCGTACTTCTTAATGATGAATATATGATCAAAAGATGCGAGATGGCAGTGCTTGGAGTGTTCACTATATGTACGGACAGACAGACAAACAGACGCACGGAAGCACGGACTGACGCACGTACAGACAGACAGAAAGACGCACCGAGAGACGAACGGACTGATGGACAGACAGTGAGACAAACAGACAGACCCAAGGACGGACGCACGAACGAACGCACGAACAGCGGGACGGACGCACTGATGAACGCGTGAACGGATGGACGCATGGACGCACAGATGGATGGACGCATCGAGAGACAGACGGATGCACTGACGAACAGATGTACGAACGCTTCGCCCCACTCATCATCATTCAATTCCTTCATGTGCTGTGATTTGTTTAAAAGTCATGGCATCCCGAAGTTCGCGTCCTCCAGCAAGCGTGCTCTCGGTCAGATTTTTCCCGTGCAATACCCGCCTTACTCGCAGTGTCTGGTCGAGATCATTGTGATGCGCTTAAAGCACAGTGGTGCATTCGCTATTCTGTTCAAGGGCGTTCGGTTCGTCGTTGCGTTTCTGAGGAGTTAGCCGGTACTACAGCAAAGTTACACATCGCCTTGCACGACGAAGCGCCCTCGCCCCTGATACGAGCTTGACAGCGGGAGCTTTATGAATGTTTCCAGCGCTTAAGTAATGCCTTGGCTCTGGTGGCGGCTGCATAGCGTTGTAGGCACAACTCTTGTGCACACCCTGAAGTGCTAGCTGTGCCATGCGAGGCAATCGTTTTTCGGCAGTCACCGCCATGTGTTCCTATGACCACGGAGATACCACCTGCACAGGCGATTCCATCGCGTGATCGATATCTTTTTCTGGCACACTTCAAAGTGATGTGACCTTCGCCGATGTGGACGCATGTAATAAAGTACAGCCTATGCAGAAAGGTATGACCCGCGCTTCTCAACAAGCTGCTGATTGTCTGCACGTTGGTGTTTTTCATCAAGTTTTTGAGATGGCCGCACAACACATATCACAAAAAGTGACGATTCCTCTGCTGGTCCTAAAGATTGCAGAACTATCGCGCTCCATAACGTATGGCCTAACACAGTCGTGACGGCGATGGTTCAGCATTTGAGGGCTTTGTTGAACACCCTGGTGGGTCATCGCTAGCATTCATAATTGCGTGGACGAAAAATACACAGCTAGTTCTTTATTAATCGGTATATCATATCCTATACTCTGTCGTGATCCGCGCGTGGTCTCCTGATGTCTTTGGACCAAGAGTCAGCATTTGACTGACTAGGGGCGACGTATATCTTTAACGTGCTCACAGCTTCCGGTTTTCCTTGTTTGTCTGTGAAATATTTAGAAATACCTATTCTGATATACAAAGCACAATAGTTGTAGGTGCTTGGGAAAGTGCAGCGTTTTCTATTACACGTTGGGTTTATCCGCTATTTCCATTGTCCCCTGTTCTGTTTGTCCTCATCTTTGAGTCTTTTTATGAGCCCGAGAAACATATTCGCGTGTAGGAAGTCTGCAGCAGTGTCATGAAAGTCACAGCTTTCAAAGGCAAAACTTTTTTACCAAACTTCGGCGCCGTTAAGCGTATCTATCTATCTATCTATCTATCTATCTATCTATCTATCTATCTATCTATCTATCTATCTATCTATCTATCTATCTATCTATCTATCTCTCTATCTATCTATCTCTCTATCTATGTATCTATCTATCTATCTATCTATCTATCTATCTATCTATCTATCTATCTATCTATCTATCTATCTATCTATCTAGCTAGCTAGCTAGCTAGCTAGGCGCCTAGGACATTTAACTCTCCTGGCTGTTTCGATAATGATATCGACACCAAACTTGGCATGACATAACATGACAGTATGAAGAATATATTTCACTAGTCGTAAAATAAATCATGATATGTATGTCATGAAGGTCATGATTTACAATTCATGGTCCTGCAGCTCTTGCTGTGGTTTTGTTCACATGACATGTTGCAAAAGTGGTATATTATGGCATGATTGCATGGTGAATACAAGTGATAGACCCTAACAAGAAAGTCATGACTTGAGTGTCATGTAATAACATGACTACATGCCACTCTCATGGTGCGCTCTCAGCCACTTTGCTTGCGTTACATACACCAAATTTGGTATTACGGTACGTGAATGGATGGAGAAGGTATCTGACTGGTGCAAACTTGATAATCTATGGATTCATGTCATGTAAAAACATTACTACATGCAACACTGATGATGCGCTCGCGGCTGTTTTGCTAGCTTCACATATGCCGAATTTCGTATTACGTGACACCAGTGGATGACGAAGGTATGTGACTAGTGGAAACATGATAATCATGAGATGCCTGTCATGTGAGAACATGGTTGCATGCCACAGTAAAGGCGCCAATACATTTCGACGTGATGCGTCGCGCGTTCTCGCCGGCGTTCATTTCATCACGTCATGCCGGCGTTGCCACGCCAGGCGCTGGTCCTGCCATATACTCGCAGGCGCATGCCACGCTGTGTTGCTTTGATGCATGCGCGTTTTAGCGCGTCCCGCATACCCCCGTCACGAGAAGAGGGAGACGCAGTGTTGTCTTGTAACACATCGGCGTGAAATGCATCAAGTAGTATTTCACGCCAGTTGCTGTCGGGCCGCGCTGACGTACGCGACCGTAAGACTATAAAGTTGTCGCGTTTTGCTAACATAGCGTCGCTAAGCCCAGCGTGTGTGCGCGTCAACGCTACACTGTAGTATATTGGGCCTGCCATGATGCGCTCACGGCCGTTTTGCTAGCTCCACATATACCAAATTGGGTGTCACGTGACGTCAATGGCTGTCGAAATATATGACTACTGCAAATATGACAATCCTGACACGCGTGTCATGTAAGAACATGACAACACACCACGTTCATAGCGTGCTCACGGCCATTTTTCTAGCTCCACATATACTAAAGTTGGTATCACGTGGCGTGAATAGATGACAAAGGTAACCTACACATGCAAACATTATAACCATGACACGAAAGTCATGCAAGGCAACATTTACCTCCACATCGTAAGGTTGTGCTGATTGTAAAGTGACATATCAACACTAATCATTCGTGCTTCGCATATTATCGATTCCCACTTTACGTGGGATCTGCTACTTTTCCTGTCGACGTAACTATGTACCCTTCAGAGGCAGATAGCCTATCACACAGTTGGCATTTTGTGATTTCAGCATGGTGACTTTTCTGGTGCTTCACTACAATTGTCCGCATGGCGGTATTTGTTCATCGACTCTCAAAACTCCAACTTATTTCCGCTTCGTCTCCTAAATCATCTGCGTCCCTTTGCATTTTAGATATTTATACAACCACTTTTGCATCTGGAACTCCGTTTTGTTAAACGTCCTCGTAAGTAATGTTCAGGACACACGGGATTTCGTCTTTTCACTTGTTAAGCGGAGGTACCTTGGGCCTACTGTATTCTGCAGTCGCCTTTGGTGCTAGACATGTGCGCCGGTACCAAAACACCTTCGGCATGGGGTCTTTCGCATCGGCAGAGGCGCGGTGCAGTAGGGCGAGGGGGGGGGGCGGGGGCGGAAAAAGCTATTGATTCAAGATTTGCTGGGGAAAAAAACTTGTCTTTTAAACTTAAGCTGCTACCTTTTATGCATTCACTTAGATTTAATTCCTGATCTGATCAGTTTGTTTCGATCTCGAAAAGGGTTGTTTTAAATTCAATTTATGTCTCTTAGAGAAACAAAATGTCATTGCAAGTTATTTGTTTAAAATCGCCCAAGATGGGCTCTTCACGCTCAAAGTCATAATTACTAGTCCTGTGGACAAGAGGAACATGACTTGGCATAAATGAAGTTCTCTATAAATGTCGTGCAATTACCTAGAATCTCTGATGAGTCATATATGCAATGTGTATTTTAGTAAAAAGTATTCAAATTGTGTAATTCCATGTAGTTGCATCTCAGCCGCAGCCTTGCAACGTCACGTTCGCCCGTTATTCGTTGTATTTTGATATTCTAATTCAGTCTGTAGATTAGAGTTCCAGAAAGAGGTGCGGGAAGTTTCATAAAAAAATATGGATACGTTTTCGCGCCAAAAAAGAAGAACTGAAAGAGAAGTTTAAAAAAAAAAGAACTTCTTGAAACGTATGATGGTCATCATTGCAAGTTTATCCCACGCAAAAGCCGCCTGTCTTATAGCTGAGGCCTTGCTTGGTTGATTTAAGGTAAACATCGGAGTTCTTAGCAGCTCCTAGTCATTTTTGGTCTGTCTTTTATCAGCCCTTGACAGGCGCCTGGCGTTCTGCAGACGATTATTTTTAACCTTCACCCAGGCAACCTACTCCTATATATCCCCCAGCTTCAACGCCAGGGTGCCTCAAATGTCAATAAAGTACAATTTCTATTTTCAAATTGAGATATACAATCTTCTCGTTCATAAAAAAATGGTCAGCGGGCCTACGTAGACAACTTTACGTGCACGCAGCTTGCTAAAGCATCGCAATGAAGCCTTCAATTGTGTTTTTAAGTTTTTTGCAAACTCGTTTCGTAAAAACAAAGTGACTGAGTGGAAGTAAGCTAACGAAGGCTTCCCTTTGTCCGGAATGTGTTTGTGAAACCTCTCATCTGCTGGTGTCGTCCTCTGCCCACATATATCCTTCGGCACAGCAACGTTTCACACTTTGTTTTTTGGCTTTTGTTTCAATCAGAACCTGACCATACCTTGTATATCCTGTAAGAGAACAACGTAGCACACTGAGTTGATCAAAAATATGTTTCACAATGGTAGTAAAACATGGCACATTTTAAAAATTGTGTGATTTTATTAGCTCCCATGTGGCTGATTGAATTAAAAGTAGTCTTGAGTACTACCGCTTAATGTTAATAAAGTTTAAAATATTTTTTTGGATTGATATTTAAATATATCCTGCATTCTTCAGCCCAGTGATAAGTTTGCCTTATTGATTGAAGTATAGGCCGCGTGTTCATGAATTGTTAGTGTCAGTTTCATAGAGGTCTACCAGTATTAAAAATCAACACAAATTTTAAAAACTATACAGGAACGTAGTTCTTGCTGCAGCACAATTATCGGTATTTGTACATTTCGCAAACATCGAAAAGTAAAAAAAACCTCGTTTTCAAGGTTGCTTGAACGTAGCTTAGGAAATTAGGCGACGAGAACCTAACTCATACGGGGTTTCTTGTATTAACAATTTATTCCTTTAGTGTCGCATAAATTTTTGCATCTTGTTATAAATTGGAAAGCGCTATGCTAAGAATACGTATCATCAAAGAATCTGGCGTCGGTGATTACTTGAGGACAGCGCTTGAACGAAGCAAAATCTTCCGGTAAACAAACGTCAGTATGTTGAAGGATAATATACGTAAATGTATGTTTACTGGCACAGAACATTTATTGAAACACTCTGAATCAATGTTTTTCAAAACGATAAAATCAAGTCTTATGATCACCACGATGAAGAAATAACAGCGAAAATTATTTCAGTTGCTTTGAACATAGGCCTGCCTACATATTATACTGAACAAGAAGGTCAAGCTGTACAACACCATGGTGACTTGTGGAGTTGTGTGCTTTCCCGCTATCTGTGCTAGACACTTGTGTAGGCCCTCGGCATTGTGAAAAAGACCGTCTTAGTCTGGCGGAACGAGAACGGCTTAGTAAAAATTGCTTTCTGTTCTGGCTCACGACAGCAGCTGCCAAGAGTTGTTTGGATGTTTGGGTGGCAGGTTAAGAAATTCTGTATGCGGACAGTGAAAAGTGTCAATAAATGGGGAAGATTTATGATGCTATGCCAGGAACATAAGAATTAGGAGATAAAGCAACTCTCTTTCAGCTATAATAAAAGCTGTAAAATAAAAATGGCAGGGTCTACATTTTTGTTGATATTTACCATAGATTTGTTTTTAGCACAAGTGATGCCTGTTACTGATTGTTAAAATTGTCTCATAATTCAGCTTTATTCGGTTCACTAATTTCTTGATCTAGATCATTAACTACAGCTCAAAAAATGCAAAGTTATGAGTGATAAGATAAATGGAATATTAGCACACTCCAACCTGAGAATTGATTTTATTATGTGAACTTGGAAGAAAAAGCGACTACTGCCAACTGTATTTACAAGATAACCTTGGTAAATTTCAAAGAACACTGAAATCGACCTCCATTTTCCAGAATGCAGGCGTGCTGCATTTTTTTTGCTATACGTCTTTCGAAAAACAAAACAGAAGAACGAAAATTATACTACTTTTTTATTGCAACAAAATTCTGGCACCGACCTATCTCCTTCGCGGCCTTGCACATTTCTAGAAAACTAAACCAACGTTTCGGTGAGAATAAAAAAAAACAAACTATAAGAATACCTCACTCACTTTGGTGAGAAGCGTGCGTTTGATTACGCTTAGTCTCCATACAAAAAAAGAACAACGCTAAAAAATTATAGAGCCCTGGAGATTTGCCTTAAGGTGTTGAACAAAAGAGCGATATGCTGTTCTAGTGCGAACTTCAAACACTTAGTGCATTAGATCTTTTAGAGCCTGCTGTGCACGAACTACGTTGCCTTTAAGGTGCAGTTGCGTGAGTGCCTTTTGTAGTGGGCGACTGGCTTCAAACCACAGAGCCATTATGAATATAACTCTTTCGTTACCGCGCAAGACTGGTTGCTTTTATATGTCTTAAGAACATTGTTTTAGCCAGTTTGAAAAGTACTCCAGCAAGCATTGTAGCGTACTAAACTTAGCAGAATGTAATGCACTTTCAAAAAAATAAATGGGGTAGAGTCGGAAAAAATATTCTAGAAGGAATGAATATGTGAAAAGTGTGAGTTGTTGTCACCAGCTGGTAAACAGTTGAATAAAAACACTATATATAAAAAAATACTCAAAACAGAGAAAGTAATAATATAATTTTTGAAAATAAATGACCCTAGAACAGTATAAAATAATTATTGTTGTACAAAATGCTTCTCTTCACACAGACAAATGAAATAAAATACGAGGGGCTACTTCATTGTTCATGCCATTCGGTGAAACACAGAATAGTTTTTCGTGACACACAAGTGTATTCGTACACTCTTCTGATATTTTTGGTGCCTTGCGATAAGAGTCTCCGCGTATTTCAATACAGATGGATATCCGTGATGTAAATAATCCCTCTATGAATGAGATGTCCAATGAACGTCGCTATTTCATCTAGCGTCACCTCTTTCCTTGAGTCACCTCACTCTGGATAGGTTGGCGTTTCAATATATGCATCCAAGCTCATTTCATTTAATTTTTGTCCATATCCTAAAAAAAAGGGACAATATTACGCGCAGTTCTAAAATGATTCGCACTGCTTCGTAGTCAGGGCCAAGATGTGCTCCGGGGGCCTTCTTCCCGTAAGGAGAAGGTCTGCAGCCAGTGCCACCACACCGCGCCCTAGCGAAGTGTAGAGCACGCATGTAACCTAAGTAACTATAAGATTATGCGACAAAATCAGGAGCTATACGCACTTCCGGCGGAGAAGATAACTTGAGGATGTTAACAAAACAAACCCATAAACAGCTACGGATGTCTCAGGCTGACGCAAAACATCATCTTCATAAAACTTGAAGCTGAGGTGCTGTCATCCACGAAATTTCAGCTCGTTCTCAATCAAATTAGGTGGGGTCGCAAGACAGTTTCAAGCAGCGCATGTGTTTTGCAGCACTGATGCACACCCATGCGCGTGCGACGGCCGCGTAATAGGAGCGACTAGTGACACTAGATGTAACCCTGTGTCTGATAGAATGATACAAGCAAAACTAAAGTGGATGGAAACTGGCCGTGACAGCCACCTGCACACTTTATACATGCGGCGAACCTTAAGAAATATTTTTTGTAGAATTAAGTTTTCTTGACTTCTAGCAACAGCTCTCTAAGATTACTTGGCACCGATTTCCGACAATTATTACTGCTCAACTCGGCCAAATTTCGAAGCGCTAACACATCAATTTGATATTTAGCTTGCAAAGTTTTTTTTATTACAGAACTTAGATGTTACTCTAGCATGACTATGAGGAGCACGCATTATCTCAAGTTCACCAGCCTAGTGTATTTGCCAACTACACACGCACATTGGTTCAAGCAAATGTCTGTGAAAAATCACTATGTTGCTCAACTTGGCAATTTCAAAAAAATTCTAAAAGTTCAGTGGCTTAACTAACTACTAGAGATCGGTGGTTGCACAAAAAAGAAATTTAACATGCCAAAATTGATGACCAAAGAGCAACGATCACCTGTGATCGATTTGAATAGGCGTGGTAACAAAAGAGGCGAGATGTTCTGACTTCCGCTGGCAATAAGTGCTTGTACTACGCATTATTATTGCAATATTTCATGTTACATGGGAAGTCAAGTATACAGTACGCATGTGCGTGTAAATCATGAAAGCTACTTTCACTGCATTTGCAGCCACAGGAAGCTCTATTCACTCTATTCACAAGCAGACGCGTGACCATGTTGTAGAACATTGGCTTACCATGCAAATGACCTCGGTTCGATCCCCACTCGGACCCAAATGAACCGATCATCATTCGGTATAACCACAATTATAAGTAAGCAGCTGCGCTTGAGTGAAATGTGTTGAAGTGCGAACACCAGCCGACGTCAAAGTGGGTGCTTCCTTAGAGCACAATACCCACTTTACAAAGACGTCGACATTTCGAGTGCTTAGGGTGCTTCGCACATAAACCGCCAAGTGAAGAAACGTTGATGGTATACATGCATAGGTAGCCTTACTTTGATCAACATGAACAGCCCGGCTACGCCCACTATGTTGCTCCAAAGAACCAGTTCCGGCACTTGCGGCTGTCACGTTACCTCCGCCAAGTATCCTGCCTTACTGAACTTTATCGTGTCCCTCGTGCGTGTGCCTTGTTCTAGAATACAGTCCGTTATTTTTAAAACAACAGTGGCACATCCCACGTAAAGTTGAAATCGATGATATGCGAAGCATGAATGAGGACGGTTGATATGTCAGTTGTAGATACGCACAGTTACGGGGCTCCTTAGCCGTTTCCCAAGCTAACAGGCCAGATTCAAAGTGGCCTCCGGAATAGGCGGGAGAAGGATTAGCCGGGATTCTAAGTCAAATTTTTTCTGGCTAGGTACGGCCTGTGGTTACACGTGACGTTTCCGTAGGTCACCTGATGCTGACGCGGTTGTGTAAAAGAGTACTATTGTCACGTGCTTGTCCAAAAGAAAGACAATGACAGTTGTGCATGTGCCATGAAGTACAATGACATGGTTGAAAAAGAAGAACTCTCTTGCGCGTTCTGATAAAAAGAACCTACCTGCTTCAGGTGGGTCAGTTTCCCCGGCAAGACCTCTGTTTTGACGTCGTGACACTGGTGGAGGTGCTCGAGCCTACAACCTGATGCAGGACAGTCACTCGGACCCGTTTACCTAGTCCAGAGACTCAGCCCCTCGTCACGACTCCAGTGCACCGATTCAGTCGGCGCCTACTAGGCCTAAGTCCATAGTCCACACCTGTTCCGCCTCTTTCCAGCATGGCAGCTCCTACGACATCCACGGTTATCCCGCCATCGCAGACCACTCTTTCCTCCCAGGTAACTCAAGAACATCCTCGCGTTCCGGAAGTTTTCCTTGGGGAAGAGTACGAGGATGTCAAGGACTGGCTCGAACAGTTCGCATGGGTCACTGTATCCAACCACTGGAGCGCACAGCACAAACTTGGCCGTGCATATTTCGCACTGGAAGATAGCGCTCGCACGCGGTATGAGAACCGCGAGGCTACATTCCGATCTTGGGAAGACTTCCGTCGAAAGCTCCACGCTACATTTTTGAATTCGGACTGACGGGATCGCGCACAGCAAGTGATTGAGGGACGCGTGCAAAAACCCAATGAAACAGCCGCCATGTGCGCATCCGTCTGTTTCGACGAGCTGACCCTGACATGCACGAGGCGAAGAAGGTGCGTCACCTAATGCAGGGTGTTAGGAAACATGTGTTTGCGGGCTTCGTACGAAATCCACCTACAACAGTAGAGGAATTCATAAGAGAGGCGACAGTCATCGAACGCGCACTGCAACAACGGCGCCGACACTTTGACCGCCTGCAGAACCACGCGGAAGTAAGTGCTGCAGCTCAGAACACTGCCATATGCGAAAGTTCTCTGCGACAAATGATTAGGGAAATACTGCGTGAGGAACTTCGGGCCCTCTGCGTTCCCCCTGCCCAACCGCCAGTCGCATCTGTTGCCGAAATCGTCCGCCAGGAGTTGAGGTAAGCCATTACACTACCCAGCACCTCCACCAGTGTCACGACGTCAAAACAGAGGTCTTGCCGCAGAAAATGAGACACCAGAAGCAGGTAGCTTCTTTTTAACAGAACGCGCAAAAGAGCTCTTCTTTTTCATCCATTTCATTGTACTTCATGGCACATGCACAACTGTCATTGTCTTTGTTTTGGACAAGCACGTGACAATATTTTACGCATTCGAGAGCGCTTTCTCGCCGATAATCCCTATTGAAACGTTCCGTATGATGCGGAGACCTCAAGTACGGAATTATCGGAATATGGAAGACGTATGATGCGGACTCCGCATCTCATGGAGAGACGCATGATGCGGACTCCGCATTTTATGGAAAGACGTATCATGCAGAAAAACTGAAATGTGTGCATGCTACGTCTGAATCTAGTGCAAAGCAATATAATGTGTAAATTGAATAGACGCCCACATCTTGAGTACATGCAATACTGTGTACAAATCACAATATTTTCTAAATATGCATGATGAGGGATTGAATGATCGGCATCTTACTAATTATTGTGTGGCGGAAGCAAAATTAGCTTTTAAATAAAATACGTTACAAAGATACTCAATCAACATGCTAGCAATCATAAATGGTGGTTACATTGCAAAACACTAATGCAGTGTTCTATGCAAGACATAAAGAACTTATAAAGTTATTATTTGCGATAGAGAAGCATTATTGTACACATCAGCCCTGCTACAATCAATATATTTTTTTATTTGTCTGTATGCTTCAGCTGTGAATAGCGACATTGCAGTGTTGATGGTACACAAATGAGGTGACTACACCGTAACTTCACAAGCTCCACCGAAGCCACAGGATGGTGGCACAAAACCCAATGTAAAAGCAATTTTGGAATGAAATTTTTGAACATAAATAATAATCATAGCACTGTGAAAGTGTGGCGCTGTGTTTATCTCATGAACGCCTTGTGGAGATCGGCGAAATGCTGCTTGAGGCTCTGGCACCACTGTTGATTTGGGAGGTCACTGCCACAGAACCTATGTGGCCTTCGTAGGCACCTGAAAATGTAAATAATTGGCACAAATAATGTCAGAGACACATGTTAGCACCTTAGTTCACATGCACAAGAAATATAACACACATAATGAAACTGAAAATGTAAGGCACACAATTCTTCATGTTCTGCATAGGTGAATAATAAAAGAAATAAGTGTATAAATTAGTTCTGCACATTAAAGAAAACAACATGCTTATCACAGTGAAAATAACTAGGCTTTCACAATTTTCAATGGTAGAGATAATCTATTGATATGTCCTTATAGAATTATGATTTAAATGACTCCTGCACAGTAAAACTTTAGGAACTACCAGTGAAAGCTCTCAATGTAGATTTATTAGTGTGTGCATGTACATCTGGAGCCTTCATACTATACAGTTTGTGCACAAAATTGACATCTTGAACAATTTTGAGAGGTAAACCTTGCAAATTATGAAGGTTAAATTTACCATGAAAGCAAGCAGGATCAGGCAGGTGCCATTAAAAATATGTGCAAGCCAGACAACTATAACCGAACTGCACAGAAATAGGGGCGCAAGAGTAACAGAAATTTGGCTGCTGACCCGCAGGTCGAAGTATCGAATCCCGGCTGCATTTCCGATGGAGGCAGAAATGCTGTAGGCACGTGTGCTCAGATTTGGGTGTACGTTAAAGAACCCCAAGTGGTCGAAGTTTCCAGTGCCCTCCACTACGGCGTCTCTCATAATCATATAGTGGTTTTTCGGACGTGAAACCCCACATAAAAATCAAGAATAACAGAAATAAACTGCCAACAGAAAAGTTGAGTGCATGTGCTATCTGTAAGTGCTTACACCTTACTACATACAGCATGCTCATTCCATTTTAAATACCGATATTAAAAATAACTGCTCTATTAGGAATGTAAAAGGTAAGGTAGAACTGAACGACTCTACAACAAGTGACCCTATTATGACATCACGTTTTCTTATAACAAAATTGACTAAGACTCTGAAATATCATTATGCAAGAAAAAATCTTCAAAAGAACAATCAAGTTTGAAATCATATTTTTTAATATGGCTACTATGACTATAACCAAGAAATCGGCCTAAATATGGCTAATGTTAGTTTTTATGGCCTATGTTCACTAGACAATGAACTATATTACAAAAAGCACAGTGTTCAGGCAAAGCACCACACAAAAAAAGAAAGAAGCCCTTTTTGTTATTACCTACAATGCCTTCGAAATGGTATTTTTACCTCTACTTTCCGCTTTTTATCTAAGTAACTGGTGTGAAACAAGTTAGCTGAAAATGCACTGTGCCTCCAAAACCTGTTGGTGGAATCTGCATTTTTAAAAAATGGTGAAGCTTGCACTGAATTAGGCTCCACAAGCCTTGGAACAGCGAGACTGCATGACTCTTAGGACTACTTTGGTTACTTGTGTTTTGTTTCTGGGCCTAAGCATAAAGACGAGGGCTTAACTGAATTGCTGCTAACAAACAAATGCTTTCGAAATTGCCCGACTGTCAAAGGATGCTCAGACATTTGTTGTTTTTCGCACTGGGCTATTCTACACCAAACATACAAACCCTACTGCCTGGCGACCATCACAGATGTATAGTTAAAAAATCGATGGTAATTTACTCTTCTGAAAATAGATATTTGCAGAAATGTTTTGAAGAGAAAAAAGTAGTGGTCACGTGGGTACCTTCAGAATTTCGCAGATTGTCGTGTGGGTGTTATTCGTGAGAAAAATTTTGAAGTACCGCTTTTTCTTGCCATATCATGTTTGATCTACATATTAAGTAAAGGTGCTTCTTAAAGTATTTGAAGCCGAGTAACATTAGTGCAGTTTTTCCGCTACATAGTCTTTGAAGAATTCAGCCAAACTGTTTATCGTTTGCATTTCTTTTATGGCAATACTGCACTTTGTATGAATATTTGAGCCACAAATACTCACTGCACAGAAGTTATATTTCATGAAAAAAAATAATGTTAGGTCCAGATTACAAATATCACTATATAATCGTTTTTGTCCACATTGAGAGGCAGTTTGAGCTGTGTGTTCGTCTAATTGAATATTACTTTTATGTGTAAGTTGAAGGCAAAAAACATTTCTTGTTTTATGGCAAGTGTTATCGTTACAATTTTTGTTTAAATGAGGAAAATGATTTTCGAAGTCTCCTATTGAGGGCCATGGGAAACTTCGGAACGGAAGCTGTCGTATATCACTTGCAGAAAACAGCCATCATAAGAAAACTTCAAAAATTCATTTCTACTGCAAGACAACGTGTAATCATATAACTTGCCATATAAAGAGAACTGCTTCCTTGCTTTTGATGTGGCAAAAAAATGCACTAATACTACTGAGCTTCATGCACTACACACAATCACCTTTACTTAATACCTAGACCGAATTTGGTGTAGAAGAGGCAGTATTTTTGAAACGCTTTTTACTTTTTACAAACAACACCAAAACGACATCCTGGGAAGTCCAGAAGGCACCAACGTGGCCTAATATTTTGTTCTCTGCGATATATTTTAGCATTTTCCTGTTTTCGATACAGTAAACGAGCACAATATTTTTTTTTCAAAACACATTTAGGACGGTTGGCAAAATGGCTGGGATGTTTGATGTGTAATTGCCTCACTGCCAGCATTTATTCTTCCGAAGCTCAAGCTATCACCTCTCTGTTACTGCCTCTCTCACATACAATGCCTGCATAGGAAAGAAAAAGAAAGGCAGGTCCGACAAAGTTCACAAGGCAAGATATTTTCATGTGGGATAAATTCATTACCATAAACAACAGCAAAATAACATTCATTTTGAGTAGTCCAAGACACAAGCTATATACCCGCATACTAAGAGCCAAGCACAAACTTTTCATTTGAACATGTGTGGTGATAGACAGGAAGCACTTATTGCAAGACTAATCAGTCTCTAATTAACTGAATGGAGTACAATGCACTATTCAATCCAACACCACATAGGCATCTTTGCGATAGCAAAACCATGTGTCACACTAGATGGGACAATGCAAATGTAACAAAAAAGGTGAAAAAAGAAAACAAGGAAAAAAAGAAGAAAAGGGGGGATGCAAAGTAGGAGCAGTGTAGCACTACTTTTACTTTGCATCCCCTTTTCTTTCTTCTTTTTTCTTCTTTTCTATCACTTATCTTTTTTTGCTTCCCTTACCCCCAACTCCCGACAGAAGAACACTTTGTATCAGCGTAACCTGAAAAGAAGCACGGGCTTCACTTTTTTGCGTTATAGGTTTTTTTTCGCACTAACATTTCCAACAGGCACACACGCCTACACCAAAAGATGATGTCATTACTGACCCCATTTAACACGCCAAGGAGGACAAGGTGACTTCTAAAAAATAGGTCCTCCTATTGCAACATCGGCCAACCTGTCTGAAGCACTTCCACTGTTCACCCTGATTACCCCACTAGATGTTTCCATCTGTCGACTCACATCTTCATTTTGGATAACACTAAGACGAGCTTACATTGATGAATGCGCACGAAAGTTTATTGATGTATCATGTATCAGATTAAGCAACTCTGTTAAAAAATTATTGATAGCTTGCTTTCAGGCTTTTTATACTGTAGCCAGAAGCTTCGTAATGTCTTCTATGCACATGAACCAGATTGACAACGTAATGCACAACATGCTTAAGAATACTGCGAGGAACATGATAACGACAAAACGACCAGCCACCCAAATTTTTTGCTGTACATGTTTAAAAAATGTTCATGTACACCCAAACGAGGTGCTTATGATACAAGCCGAAATAACCTACAAGTAGGGCCTTGGAGCCTTCTGGAAGTAGACGTGTTGCATTTTTTCTGTGGAGGGCTTTACACCCATAAGTGAGGAACAAAACTCCTGTTTAATGAAGAATGTTGGCAGCTATCAGTTATTGAAAAACATAATGCAGCTAATCTTCCCCGACACATCTGTACATTTAGAGAGGTGACGTAGCTTCTGTGATCGTGGCAGTAACTCCAACAGGACCAGTGCGAAAATTGGCACTACTTGGCTAGACAAATGTCCAAACATGCCTGCCCGACTCCCTCTAGCCATCCCGGCTGAATCTGACACATGATTTCTTAACTGCTGGCTGGACAAAAACAAACCCACTGAAGCACTCACAATACACAGCGTGAAGTTCCTTTGGAGTGGTCAACCTCGTCTTCTGCGATGAAAGAGCAGCACTGTGTACTGATAAGGCACTCGTTGCAATGGTTTTCAATGCCACACAGTGACCTTGCTGTTCCTGTCGAAGAGAGTTCCGGGAGCTTGGAGGGTGCTTGCTCTTTTCTGGGGGCTGCTGCCACTCCTCGTTTTCTGCTCAAGGTCAACCTGCACAAAGTTGTAGACGAGGCTTTAAGAGTTGTATATAATGATATACAAATTTTCGCTGAACACACAATTCCTCGTGGCACACTGAGGAATTTCTTATAAAACTTAAGGCCTCGCATATTCAAACATTTACAATCGATCCGAAGATGCACTCGACTCTAAAGGAGCAAGTTCGTTATATAGTGTATATAAAGAAAGGTCATTCACCACAACCACAACTACAGTTGCACACGAAAACGACATTTTACACGATGCTGTTTATTTACATGGTCCATTTTATTTTATTTACACTGTCCATTTTACACGGTCCTGTTTTACACGATCTGGTCTGCATGAACTCTTGAACCGGCACCATATAGGTTGAAAGACACACACAGAGTTTGAGAGAAACCCAGTTTCCCGTGGAGCATCCTCTTGCACTATAACAACACATCTCAATCTAGTTAGTTGGTCAGAACGAGGTGAAAACAACTCGCACTTGAAAAGCACGGGCAGAAGGAATGACGCCTGCACCCTGTGCTCCCTGTTAATTCTCGTTGAGGGTGCATGTTTCACCTTATTCTTATGCAATTTCGCATTTAAAACATTGTTCGCTGCATAATCTTTGTGGCGTTAAAGTGTGTGATACCGTCATGTGTATCCCATGTAATTTATAAAAATAGATTACAAGATAGCTTGATTCAAAAATAACAAAGTGCATCCAGCGCCATGTCCTGTAGCCATTCTTTAGGCAAGTGGCAGAATGATTTATTCTTCAAAACATATCTTACTTGTAACCACTACAAGAGCTAACTCGTGCACTGGCACATTCTGTTTGCCTCTTCAGATTATAAGGTACCTTTTTTACACCAGAAAATCTTCAAGAAGAATAGGAGTGTTGTAATTGGGAAGAAAGAAAAGTAGAAGAAAAAAAGATAACCTGCCCTCTACAGGGACCGAGCCTGCGAACTTCGAATAACATGTCCGACGCTCTATCAACTGAGCTACCATGGCGGCTATCCCTCTTCCACTTTGTACGG
Source organism: Rhipicephalus microplus (assembly GCF_043290135.1). Taxonomy (NCBI): domain Eukaryota; kingdom Metazoa; phylum Arthropoda; class Arachnida; order Ixodida; family Ixodidae; genus Rhipicephalus; species Rhipicephalus microplus. The sequence continues at coordinate 97,732,142 of NC_134701.1, forward strand.
TATATATGTGCCTTTATACATGAAAGAGTCAGTCAGCGCTGCCTAATACCATTATGGCGAGTGTGGGACACCCTTTTTTTTGCCTACTGGCAATTACATTACGATTGCAATTACGTTACGATTACTTCCAATATTCCTATACTTCTTTGGCAGCATTATGCATCTGTCAGTTCTCAGAAAATCTGCTAGTCACAGGAGGTGGCAATGATTCGCCCTCCCACCAAAATGCATGTACTTGAACACATGCACAACTGATAAAAAAAAACAAGTCACACACCGCTAAGATTACTGAGATTCACTGTTTCAGATTCATGAGTAAAGGAAAGAACTATAAATTTAAGGGTTTGCTGTCTTTGTTGAACACATTATAATGAGAACTAGCACAAAATGATGCCAGACAAACTATAGGGGATGTTATAAAAAGTAACTTTAACAAAATTGTGAAAAGAAAAGTGAACAAAAACGTAACTTGGCAACGTTTTTCGACAATTCAATTGACATTACTTTATACAACATCCCTATATTTTACTGGGTAATGTTGTCGGGTAATTCTCATTATTAGAGTGGTGGGTAGGCTGACAAAGAAAGTATATGGCAAAGAAAGCATATGACAAAGAAAGTATACTTCTTTTGAACACCTAATAGTTTGAGGACCTTAAAACAGCGCAAGCTACTTTGAGTAGACCAGTATATTTAGTTGGAGCAAAAAAAAACGTATACACATTTTTACCAGGCTTTTAACACACTTTGAAACATAAAAGTGTATGCTGCCAGTAATGTTAAGTACCACTACTTTTGTCACACCATGCACTGTAGCAGGTGTAGTTAGAGTGGTGATAGTGAAGGATTATTCAAGCACGCTACCAACTGCGTTCACATCAATGGTCGCGTATTTTAAAAATAAACCTGCTGTATAGTAAAAAAATTTTAGAGCATTTATGATTTTATCTAAATCAAGATAAACCGACGGGTTAAGCAAACCATTTGCATAAAATCAAAAGGCATAAAGTGATTCATGTATTATAACTAAGTGAACAATTTCAGCAACGCAAGGCAAAGTGACAACAGTTCTATTAAAAACCCCTCTCATTATAACATGCATGAAAAGCACCACACCAGAATATTTTATAGTGCATGTAATATCGAGACTACTAGACTGTCTATTGACCTTTTAGAAGAAGGGTATCTCCTTCACGTTCAAGGGGCAACCACTTAGCCTTTTCCTGAGCTTTTCTGTGAATTTTTCCTGAACTTCAGATATCATTAGGATTGATTTAGAGTGAACAGATTTTGCTTACGCATTGAAACCTAGTTCTGTATGTAACTGCATTTATGGGTGCCAAACCACCTCCAATTAATTTTTAACATTAAACCAATTTTAACTGCAGCAGCACAACTAGCTATGGGTTCCCAAAAAGTAGCTAGAAACAATACCTTTACCTCTTTGAGCCTTTTGGAAGTGTTCAGCTTCTCAGTGTTCACCTTACAACATTTTTTTAAATACGTGTTTGTGTGCCCACTGCACTTGCTCCTTGAACAGTGAGGAGGAGCTAATGGCAAGAAGAGACAAGAAAGGACCATAGGAAAAAAAGCGAAATAAGCGAGGACCTCTTTTGTATTGTACAATTTGTGTAACATTACTATTGCGACAACATATAGACAATAATCACGGCTATGCATCTATTGTAGAGTCATACACAGCTGCAACACCACGACTAAATTTCAACCTTGTGTTGGTTTAGGATCCCTTTATAGTGGCAAGCTAATGATATCTGCATTTGTTTGGCACATATTAAGATGCAGTGAAATGTGATATGGTAATCTCATTTAGAATGCACGTTATGTGGCTTCATTGTATATGTGGCCACAAGTAACTCTGGTTGCAAAGCTATATGGCAGAGCCTAAACAGACGTCACCGACCACTCCAATCTGAACTTGCCTTTGCTACTTGCCCATTATCATCCCAGCAAAAACTGAATAATTGAATCTGCTACAGATATGTGCTAGCTTATGCTAAGGACCAAGTATGAAGGGTGTTTTGTCATTATTGAGATCAGTTATTTGTTCAAGAACACTTGCTGTCATCAAACACAAATACATTGCTGTCGAAGCACCAAGACTCAAATATGAAGCAAAAAGAAGTGTCTCTTTAAAAATTAAAGGCCAAAAGGTGCAAGATAAATATTTGATATACTTGGGATGTAAGGCACGCACAAGAGGTGCTGCCATATTATACTTTTCCTTGTATTGAAACCTGCTTGCTTTACTCACCCAACACATCTGTAAAGATGCCGTGAAAACACCAAGGAGCTGATGCAGCAAGGTTGAACACATGTCCAGGGATTCCACCAATCCTAAGCAGCCCTACAGCCTCCACAGTCCTGCAACCATTTGTAAGATAAATATAGTTTTATCCAAATTTCTTGGTTTGCAGACACACATGCAAGACGCATAACCACTCTATAGGAAGTTTTCATGATAATGTGCTGGGTAGCAAAACGGATGCCAATATCAAGTATCCCGGCCTGCCGCTTCTTTATTTCCGTTCTTAATTAATCAATCCATGGTTAATAAATGTTCCCCCAATGTGAAGTGTACTGGCAGTTCGGTGAAGAATCGCAATGTATTTCAAACACAGTCCAATTCATGGCAAGTAAGCAAGCAATAGCGTTTTGTCAGCTGTTCGAGAAAAGAACATGAAGTTTAGCTAAAACCCATGTTTTTTATAAACACCATTCAATTTGATATCAAAGTTGTGAGCATTATGTGAAGGAACACGGATTCATGTTTAATCAACGATTTCTTATATTGTACTGATATGAATGCAACTAACTGAATATGAAACGATAATTTTTGCTTAAGAATTTAGAGTTATGAACACTACCGTACTTGCCAGCTGCATCTTGCCCAAAACAGCGGCAAGATGGGCTAGTTTCTGTAGGTGAGCAGTAATGAGCAGTGCAAAGTAACAACAAGAAACACCAGTAACCACAGTATGGGGCAAGCACAGACTGCCAACTGCATAATTTATTGCACAAAAGTTCGCCTGAATATCAGTCAGACAACTCGTGCAAATGAAGATCCAGTTGGGAATGAACAAGTTACGAAATCAACAATGCCTGCTTTCACTAACAGGACCCTCATTCGCATAAAGTATGCAGCGATAGGCCCCTACCGAGGTACGTCACAGCATGATGTCACTGGCACACGTAAAAGGTGTGGCTGGAAAAACACTCCCGCTGGTGGCTCAGCGCGGTACAGTCGTGCGGTGTTTGGGGCAAGTTTTAATTTTTCAAAGCTTACACTTCACGTTACAGTGTTGACATTAGCTGTAGTATGTGTCAGCAAACATGTAGCTGTGTGGTAAAATATTTGCCACGCTGTCTGTTTATCTTGAAGAAGTGAACACACGTGGTGGCCTGTGCGAGGAATGGCGGCATAGTCTTCAAAAATGTGCACTGTTGATTGCGGCATGTAGTGTGCATTGAAAGGTATTGAGAATATCGGTTCAATTGAGAATATTGTGTGTGGTGTGTGCAGTGTCAATAACAAAGTGTCTTGTTTGCGAAGACGTTAGCACTCATGGCAGGGACCGGTTGATGAAAAAACTTGATTCGACATTTTAGTCAAGGTAAATATGCACTTGACGCGACCATGTGCGAGAGGGTACATCTCGGTGTTTTCGCTGTGTGCAGAAAAAATTGCATGGCCACCGGGCTTGAAGATACCATTTGCTGAAGCTGCATGTATGAATCGCCCCGACGAGTGCGCAAGCCCAATAAAGGTATAACTCGTTTTATCGAAGGCCTCATATGTCTTAATGTAATAAGCAGAGATTCTTGTTTCACGTATACTCAGTACTTTCACCGCTCGATATTCATGAAGTGACAATGCACACTACAAGTTTGTGTGTTAGGTCCTAAGGGAGCAATGTAAATATGCAAATAAGTTGTAGGTGTCAGATGCAGCGATGTAACTGCACAAAAGATTACGTATACACTAGGCTACAGGTTTAGAATCGCATACATCTCAGTGGTCTATCAGGAACGTCACAAACAACTTTCTTGCCAACCAGCCCTTGCACAGAGGTAGGGAAAGGCTGGCACGGTGCTCGAAGTGACGTCACACTATTTGCAAACATAGAGAGGTTTCTTACTTAGGCAACATTTTGAACAATATATTTTTTAGATGCAAGACTGTACTCGTCCACATTGATCATACTGATGTCTTTTGTTGTTATTTTGTGCTGTAAATTACTAGGCATTTAGTCACCATGATCTTTAAAAGCTAATTTCAGTGTTCTCTCTCATACTGCTGACAACTGTGTTGTTGCATAAATTGGGCAAAAAAGAAACACAGAAAGGCTGTCACAATAAATACACCAAAATGCGTATTCTCCTGCAAACAAAAGTCGGCACTGGTCCTGTCATTACCCGTCTTCCTTCTCACTTTGCCTTAATTGTGCTGAAACAGCCAAACACCTGATGAGTTAGATGAGAAATATTAACGCATCAAAACTATAAGTGCTTGCATCAGCAACTACACAACAGCGTGATAACTGCACCCCTGCCACACAGCAGCGAAACATATTTTGAACATGCTCGCAGTGTACTATTTTATAAAAAGCAACTCTGGCAGATTACAAAATCTCACATTGTGCATGCAAGTTTTTTTCAAAGTCAGGCGTACAATGTAGGTTCTGGCCGGTACATTATTAGTTACAAGCAAAGGCGCCTTGCAGGTACACATGAAGATTGCACGAACACCTCTCTCTCTCTACACTAGACACACACATTATATCTTTCAACAAGCACACGCCACTGTTTAGGGGCATAATAACGCTCTACCGAGAACGTATTCTAATCAACCCCCTTAGGCGGTTGGCTAGGTGAATCGAGCCAAGTTACAAATTGTATCGCCCGCGAACGTAAACAAAATGCTGCTTTGCATCAAATTGCACTGCAGGCTTCGTTTAATCAACAACGTAGCAAGCGCCGTATGCGTCTTCCACACTACATTGCACATATGAAAAAATCGATCACCATACACATGCATGTTGCCGCAGTTGTCTCGAAATAGCTCCAGTAAGGCCGCGCCGATGCGCCATGGCTCTGCTGGCGTTAGCGTTGTCAAAGCGAATCGGCAACCGCACTCGCAAAGGCGCGTAATGTTGCCGTTTCACGACGCCTCGTTCGAGTGCAGCAACACACACTTGCACTGAGTGGCATACTTAGTCTACATAAAAAAGTGTCCCCCTTACCTTTAGTTTCTTTCACACCGTCCTGGGGAAGCGACCACAGGCGTCAGCCGTCACCTCGGAGTCCTTCGAGCGCCCGCCCAACCCGCCGATTCCTTGGACGACTCGCACTTGATCCGGTCTCGAACAACCGCGGCAATAGGGCGCAATCTTGGCACATCACACGAACGAGGAATGGCGCTTCCTTGCGTAAATTTAACAATTCGTGTTCTCGTGTGTAGCAGCGCAAACACATGAGAGACGCACCGAAACGGCATGCCCACGAAAACAAAGAAGAGAAACAACATGTGGCTTTAGCTGTGAATGGATTTGACTTGGATATCTCTGTGAGTAAAATAAAATAAACATCTGGCGCTGCTATAAACTGAAAAAAATGTATGTTATCTGGCAAAATAACTTTAAAAGTGATAAACGGTTATTCAGAAAACAAGTTACAACTTATGAATATTTTCGCAGGTCTTTGTTTTGTTTTTGTTCTAGCAGACGACAGCCTCCTACTGCTTCTACGACAGACGTAGTGCGGTCTCACGTTCGGTGCGTGTCGCCGACACAATGCTCTACAGTAGTGATATCACAGTTATAAATTCTGAATGAATCATAGGATGGCTACAAAGCAGTAACATTTCGACATAGTGCAGTACGCAATCTTTCAATGTATGACATTCCTTTGCTCTGAAGCAAATCGAAGCAAGCCGGCTGGCGCAATCAGCTGATGTCGCCACTACGCGAGGCATGGTCGTGCGCAATAGCGTCGCTCCCCGCGCTCGATTTGTCATCAAGCGATAGAGCTACTAAGTGGAATACAGCTAGATGCAGAGATTAATGGCGTATCACTCTAATTCCCTGTGGTGGCCGACTCAATCGCAAGAGAGCCCCGGGAAACAACCTTCAACTGCTCAAGCTTGTGTGTGGGTGTAAAAATACTTGTTTTCATCTGCGGCGGGGCAGCAATCTATAGTTGAAAGACATGCGAAAAGTATGTGACGTATATACAATCACAAAACATATGCACACAACAATAGATACGATCGCATATCGTACATAAATATGCCAACACATAGCGTGTAAAAAGCAAAGTTTTATACGTAACTTAAACTTACTTGAAGTCTAGCGTGAATAGCTTAGCAAGCTAACGCACTCAGTTCACGTACGCGAGCATACCTGAGTGGCGCAGGTTCGAGTCCTGCCAAGTGTATTTTTTTTTGTTTTTTTTTCAACGTTTTTATTGTACTGCTATCTTTTCCAATGCCTTAAGTTCTAAAACAAAATGAAAGCAATATTGCGTTCAAGTACGTATGTGGGACTGTGTTTTTGCGCAACAGTTATTAGTATTTTTATTTTCAATATTAATTTTTTAATTTATTTCATAATAAAACAAAATTAAGGAATAAGGGGAACATTGGGTCTGCTTGATTGTGAAGGGACTCGAGAAGTGAGAAAACTCAAACCAAAAAAATTATTTGAGAAAAAACTGAGCATTTCACAGCCGGACCAGTTTCTTCAAGGGTAAGCCCTAGGTATGCGCGAGACTTGCTATATGACTCATCTCAAGCTGTGGCAGTTGAGGGAAGGCTATATCACCGAGAAGCAGTTCCAAAATATATTTTGGTTGATGTTTTTTGATTCTTCCAAAATAAGGGCTGCACAATTGTGATCGAGCCAAACCAAGAATCGCGGGCACGAAGTCATGAGACAAAAAATGAATAATGTTGATTGTTTGAAAAATTGCCCTTAATAAAAGGAAGAGTTATGGAATGCTACGTAGCTTAACTCGCAGTAGGAATTTTATATATACATATAGATAGTTTAAAATGGACAATGTTGCACACACAGACATTGCTTAAATTTCTTTGCAGCACAGTTGAAGCATCTATGTAGAACTGAAGCATCAAGAGAAGCTCATGCGTCCTCACTTTATTGCGCTTTACATAGCTTGTATGCGTCCATGCAGCCATGATATGATATATTTTAAAGCATTTGCTTAACCTATAATCTTCTTATTCATTAAAGCTGGCCCATAAGTAGTGTCTTATGTAGCACTACAATTGAAGCTTAATCTGCATGGTGGTCTGATACAATGCTTTTGAAAATCTCAAAACGACCCAGCTCTATACACGACCATCCGAGCAACAATGATAAGCACCATTATGTGTCCGTACATATCAGTTGTGCTCTCATACTTAATTATTTTTCTGACCACTCCCTCTGCCCCTACCTCGTTTCTGTCGTGAAGCTGTGGCAAGTTGTGTATAGCTGTATTTATATTGTAGGAGCACATACTATCAATAAAAAATTATTTTTAGGCTACATGCGAATAGTTTTCATAGATTTTCCTTTCTTTTGTCGGTGCTCAGGAGAGCTAAGGTCATGGTCGATATTTTAGAACATTTCTCTTTGCCAATGTTAATGAGAACAGTTTCATTATTATTGACAATTTCATTCACATTGAATGTAGTTCTCATTATTATTGTTTCTACCAAAAAACGAGCCCTTGAAGTTATGCTTTTTTGGCTTGATTTGTTCTCGTGTGACAGCATGCAAGTAAAACGACAGTTATTGTCATTCCTTGTGAATGACACATTTTCCGTGTGACAGACTTTAGCACCTAGCTGGTCATCTGCAGAAGTTGTATTCATTCTGGAAAAGGGCGAACAGCGGTGACTGACAACACAGACTAGCCTGCATTATTCTTTTGTACTATAAATGTCACTGTGCGTTCATTTATAACTTTATAGAGCTCGGATTTCTTGCTGAAAATGTGACAGCAACTGTAGAGTTTCCACATTTTTGCAACAATCTACATGCCTTTCATACACTAGTGCACATTTTCGTAAGCACCTTACAAAATCTGTATATTTCCGTAAGACCTTACATTCTGCATTTTCCTTATGAAAGCTTCTGTACACTCCATACACTTTCCTTATCCTTCCATAACTTCCATAATGAAATCTCCGTATGCTCCATAAGTTTCCTTATCTTTCCATATTTTCCATAAAACTCACTCCATCCACGCCATAAAACTTCCTTATCCTTCCATATACTCCATAAAAAGCCTTCCATATATGCCATACATTTTTCTTATCTTTCCGTATTCTCCATAAAGAGCCTTCCGTATACGCCATACAATTTCCTTATCCTTCCATATAGTCCAGAAGAAGCCTTCCGTAAATGCCATACAACTTCCGTATATTTCCATAAAACTCCGTATTTTTTCCGTATGTAGCATAAGGAAATGTTACGGAGTCCATATATTTTCCGTAAGATTTCATACGGAACGTTTCCTTATGGATCTGTTAATATTGTTACGGGTAACTTCTTTACTAATCTATTTACAACGCACAGAACTCGACGAGCAAGATGGCGCCAGTCCACCATAAAAAGAAAACTCACTCCGCCCTGCTTTTTCATGCAGACGCGTTTAGCGGCTGTTATGCATCATAACCCCCGGTGGTAGAAGCACCGTCCCGGTGCTAAACATACGCAGATGATGTCGAAGGGGGGTAATAGGGCATTATCCAAGTCTCGAGAACGGGGTTGCTCGGAGCTGACGATAACTTTGTTGGATCGATTGGAACAAACTCGTACGTGACGCCTGTAGCTTTTTGAACGATACGTTATGGTTCAGTGTAGGGCGACAACAGTTTCTCAGACAGTCACACACGCCGAGTAGATGACCAGAGGAGCACGAGAGAGCCCGGGTAAAAGTGCACGTCCCGATGGTAAGAATTATAGAGCTGTTGTTGGTGCACCTGTGAAGCCTCTACACGGTTACGGACGACTTGGCGCGAGTGGTCGGCACGGGCAATGTCTTTCCCGGCATATTCAGTGGCCGCAGGTAGCAAAGTGTCGAAGGGTAGAGTTTGGTCCCAGTCATGTAGCAAATAGAAGGGCGAATAGCCGGCAGTGTTGTGACGGGATGAATCGTAGGCTAACGTCACACACGGCAAATGAATGTCCTAATGCTGGTGGTCCGGCGCAACGTATTTGGCAAGCGCATGGGTTAGGGTCCTGTTGGTGTGCTCCGTGAGGCCATTTGACTGGTGATGGTACGAAGTAGTAAATTCGTGCTTGGTATGGCAAGAGCTCAGGATTTCTCGAACGACTGCTGATAACAACGTGCGGCAACGGTTGGTGAGAAGTTGGCGGGCGCACCGTGCACTAATATTATGTCGTACTGCAGAAAGTCCGCAACTTTGGTAGCGCAACTGCTCAGGAGTGCTCGTGTGATCAGGAGTGCTGCAGGAGCGGAAAATGTGGTCGGCGTTGATGGAGAAAGTGATGGGGACGACTGGCGGACAGAAGTGGCGTGATACTGGGGTGCTTAATGTAACGGCGGAGCCGAGCGGCTGCGGCAGTGACGAGCTATATGACCAACGCATAGATAGTTAACACATATGGGCCTGTCGTCAAGGGTACGCCATTCGGACGTATTGCGTTGTATGCGAGGAGCAGAAGGGGGACGAGAAGAAGGCTCAGCAGGGTATGCAGCAGGAACAGGATTTAGACCTACATTCGACAGCTCTTGACAAACGACGGCTTGTATCAAAGAGATCGTGGTTGGGGAAGGCGCATGCGTCTGCAATGGCATGGCTACCGATTGTGCTGCCTCAACCTCTCGACGAATGATGCAAGTGAAGTTGTCACATCAAGGGGCCTGGTGGAAGGCGTCGTCACACGAAGAAGTAGCCGCTGTGTTCGGAAGGCGCACTGCGCTTTGGGCTACGCGGCAGGCTTTAGCTTGTTCGAGACGTCGGCATTCTTTAAAAATGGTGTCGATGCTCGAGACGTTGTTAAAAATCAGCAGGTTGAAAGAAAGAATCGTCGGCAATGCCTTTCAAGACGTGGTTAATCTTTTCGTCTTCCGACATGCACTGGTCGGCCTTGGAACAAAGGGCCGAAGCGTCAAGAATGTAGGAGTCGTAGGATTCGGTAGAAGACTGGGCTCGTATGGCAAAAGTCTTCTTCGCAGCGAGCTGACGATCAGATAAATCACCAAACAGGTCGCGGATCTTTTCTTTGAACAGATCCCAGCTCGTTATGTTGGCTTCGTGGCTTTCAAATAATGTTCCAAGAGTGTGAGATCCCACACAGTGAGCGTGGGATCCCAGCGGTGAGTAGCACTGACGCGCTCGTAGCGGTTCAGCCCAGTGTCAAGATCGATCGTACCATCACGAGATAAAGTGTCGGAATCCCGGAGGTGCACGAGTGTGACGTTACGGGTAACTTCTTTGTTAATCTATTTACATCACACAAAACTCGGCGAGCAAGATGGCGCCAGTCAAGCATCAAACGAAAGCTCACTTCGTCCTCCTCTTTCATGCAGCCGCGTTTGGCGGCTGTTATGTATCAATATTATGCTATCGGTAATCAGAAAACCATTAGTACCACATTTACCTACATCTGCGATATTAACATGCAAACCGCACGCAGCACTGGAATCGAAATCTGGACCACATGCACGTGAAGCAAACGTTTTACCCGTTGCAACACAGCGCCACCACATGCACGTGAAGCAAACGTCTTACCCATTGCACCACAACGCCACCGCATGAAGGCATGTTTTTGTGCGGGTATATATCTACGAAGTGGCATTTTGCAAACCATCTGCCGAACCTTCAACTTTCTTAGCGCCATATGCATTTGTCTGCGCGTGAGTGCGATCAGCGAATAGTTTGTAGGGCTTTCTGGACTCGAGATAACTACGGTGAGCGCTTTCGACTCCGTCTTCGGTTCGTGGTGCGCCGTTCCGCAAAAACGTTTAACGTGTGTTTGTCCGTTGTTTTAGTGCTTCCCCGTCAACCGCGGGTATTTCGCTCACCAAAATTTGCAGATGCCAGCGTGACAAGGCTATGTTCGGGTGTGGGAACCTACGTATGTTTCTCTCAGGTGCGTTTGGCGTGAGCGATTTCACTTATTTGCGTCGCGAGGTACTCGCGTGTCAGTGACAGCAGCCTAATCTCAGCAGTTTTAAGACAATGCGCTTTAGCACGTAAATGTTGCATGGGTATTTTAGCGTGCCTACTGTAACATTTGCAATTTGTATGCGTGAACTGACGCGAGCTGCACTCTAGGACAGCAGCGCCATTTTAGCATTTCGACGATTACTTATTTTTGTAATTGGAGTTTCTGCAAATTCTTTCGCGATATGTAGTATTTCTACTCATTTTCAGCCTTTTACTGATCCTATTTGTGGGAAGTGCCTACTCTTACATTTATTTAGCATCACACCTCTTTTCAAGTGAATACCAGTCATGTTCTTCCGAGGTAGCACACAAACGAGGCTCAGTTCAAATGCCGACTAACCTATGCGGCCAGCGGCAAGTTTATTTCAATGATTATAAGAGCGATAAAAGGCGTCATCCTGTAGCGGCATGTGAAACTGCTTAGGTTGATGGCAGCAACAAAACATTCTTTCCCCCTCTCACAAAAAGAAGCGCAAGAAGCGAAACAACAAAAAAAGAACAAGAACAACAAGTGCTACATTGGGCAAGCAGAGAGTTCAGCTCGTCTACTGGGGCACATAACGCAAAACATGTTTCCAGTTTCGTGAGCTGCGGTGAAGTGGAGTTTGAGAAAGGGCCTCTGGCTTTGGGCCATCCACCGGTGCACAGGCACAACCACCCGGATCACTGGTGACTCGTGTGTCCTTGAATTCTCCAGATGAAACACCCGTAGTTGCAGTAAAACAAGTGTTGCCTGCTGGTGCGTAGGCCGTGGCAGCATCCGCAGCATCCAGAGTAACAGCTGGTGGCACGCTTGAAGCATCTGAAGGGTCTGGGCGGAAGCGGCCAGAATACTCCGACAAGTCAGGCGGCCACGGCACCACTCGCACACGATCATGGTGCCATGTCCCTTGGCGGCCATCTCGTAGTCTTAGTACTGCTGCATACCCTTTGTCTGCCTCTACCGTTGCTGGTACCCAGACAGGACCTGGACGAAAATGACAAGCGAAAACAGTCGTTCTCAATGGTTTGCTACGGCTCCTGCCGATCCTCTGTTGCCCGGGAGACTCTGAGAGATCTGTTCAGACATCATCGTGGTCCGTACGTCGGGCCGTAAATCAGGCCATAGTACATCTAATGCCATTTTCAACTTCCGGCCCATGAGAAGTTCAACCGGACTACAACCTGTTACTTCATTCGGAGTGGTCAGGTATGTGAGCAGAATTCTCGCTGTCTGTACGTGCAAATCATTCTCTCACTGCGCTTTCTTCAGCTTCTATTTAATGGCCTGTACTGCATGCTTTGGTGCTCCTTAAGATACTGGGTGATAAGGTCGTACAAGAATTTGTCGGATGTCGCTTCCATGCAAGAATATCCTGCCTTTTTCACTAACGAACGCTGAATCATGGTCGGTACGACTACATCATGGAGTCCATGAGTAGCGAAGATTTTTTGCAGGCAACCAGTAGTGGCTGCAGTTGACGGGCTGGATACGGGGAACACTTCTGTTCACTTCGAGTATGCGTCAGTATCTATGAACAAGTAAGCATTCCTTAGTGATCCAGCATAGTCCACCTGATTCCGGGACCACGGTCTCTCCGGGAATGGCCATGACTTGATTGGAACCCATCTCGGTAATAGCTGATTTTATTGGCAGGTGCGGCATGCTTGCACCGCTGCCGTGACGTCACCCTCTATGGCTGGCCACCAAACATGGCTACGGGCCACCGCTTTCATTTCCGCCACTCCTCGATGCCTTTCTTGTAGCAGTCACAACACGTCAGCCTGCTTAGACGTGGGCACAACCATCCTGCTTTCTAGCATAATGCTATATCTCTGCACATTCATTTCATGAAGGCGAGTGGCGTATTCCTTCCATGGAGCTTCCAGGGGAACTCCCCTACCAGCCCAAAAAGCTTTGCCAAGATGTGGCAGCATTGGGTCTTTACTTGTAGCAGCTGCAATAACTTGCGATGCCATCACTCTGGGGTAAGACCCTTGGAGCGTAAATATCTCCGGTGGGTTCTCAATTTGAAAAACAGCTGTTGGAAGCGGAAGTCGGCTCAAGGCATCAGCATGTGGAATGTAACCACCAGGTCTAAATTTTAGCTCATACTCATAGCTCGACAGGAAGAGTGCCCAGTAGAGTAATCGATGCGTGAAAGACTCTGGGGTCGGCTTATTTCCCGCCAGAAGCGCCAAAAGTGGCTTGTGATCATTTGCTATTCAGAATCAACGTCCCCAAAGGTACTGCTTGAAACGTGTTACCCCGAGCACGACTGCTAAGGCTTCTTTATAGAGCTGGCTGTAGTTTTGTTCAGCTGTGGCCAAGTTTCTGGACGCAAAAGCGATTGACCGCTCTTTTCTCGATGTTTCGCGCCGGACTAGAACTGCACCAACACCATATGGCGACGCATCAGTTACAAGCACTGCAGTTTCTTTCGGGTCATAGTCAGCCAATGTCTTCGCAGATGCAAGGGCTGCTTACTTTTGCGGAAGGCCTCCTCCTGAAGGGCTGCCGACGTCCATAGTGTACCTGGTACCAATAGAACATTCAATGGATTGAGTACCGCTGACATGCGAGGGATGAACTTCCAGTATAAGTTGATCAACCCCATAAGGCTTTGCAGAGTTTTCACGTCTTGTGGCCTTGGTGCCGAAAAGATGGCTTCCACATTCCTGAAACTGAGATGCAAGCCTTCATTGGTGATGACGTGTCCTAGCTACTCAACCCGGTCTTTCATAATTTTGCATTTTTCTAGCTTCAGGCGCAAGCCAGCATCTTGGAGGCGCTTGAGAATTTTGTTCACGTTTCTCCAGTGGTCCTCGTCAGTGTCTGCTCTCACTAGGATATCGTCAAAGTAGACAACGGCGTGGGGAAGGTCGTTGAGCAAGTTGTCGATTTCCCGCTAGAACAACGCGGGCGCTAAAACGACAACAAATGGAAGCCTCGTAAATTGAAACCAGCCTTTCACTGCGTTGATAGTAACTAGCTCCTGCGGCTGTGCATCGAGCTTTATCTGCTAGTAGGCGTCCTTCAAATCTAATTTTGTGAACTTCTTTCCGCCTCAGAGTTTGGCGAACAGCTCTACGATCCAGGAAAATGTATAAAACTTAGTCAGCGTGACGGGGTTGATAGTGACCTTAAAACCACCACACACGCGTAGTCTAACATCTTGATTCACCATTGGAACTACTGGAGCGTCCCACTTGGACGTCTTCACAGGGCGTAGGATGCCTTCGCGCTGTAACTGCTGCAACTCTTCATCATACCTCTCAACAAGTGCGAACGGCACTGGTCACACCTTGAAGAATTTTGGTCTAGCTCCTTCTTGCAGTGATATTGTGGCCAAAACTTCCTTTATTGTACCAAGGTTGTCAGAAAAAACTTGGCTGAATTGTCCGACCAGGCCTTCAACGGTGCTGATTGTTTTCACGTCTAACGGCTTCAAGATGGTAATACTAAAAGCTTCCATCCAATCTCTTCCGAAAAGTGTTGCGCACGCTCCCCTCACAACTAATAACGGCAAAGTTGCCTCCTGCGCGCCCGCATTTACTCTGGCTCACATTTTCTCTAATACTGCCGACAGCTCTCCGGAAACTTCACTTAGAAGACCATCTAATTTATTAAAATGTGAATTTCTGCAGCTTTGGTGCTGTAGATGACTATGGCCAATAACATACATGTAGAAATTCATTATAATGTGTCAAGCGAAGAATTCACGGCACTTGTTTGAAATAAATGCTACACCAGTGACTAAAGTTCCCTTAGAGATTTCCAGACAATTTTCCCGTAGCACGCATTTAACATAAAGAATAAACGAGCAACTCATATATGCATCAAAGGGAAGCACCTATATTCTTCCCTGGAAAAATAAAAAAAATTTGAAAGCGCTATTGGGTGAGCTTTTAAGTTACGGCAAAGCCATTTTCACCAGACTAACCCAAATCAGCTTCAAATTACAACAGTACAACAGAGGTTGAAGAGTGTACTACAAAAATTTGTTGCTTCAGACTATTGGCGACCATAATGATCATGCTCAAAGAAGGCATCAATGAACATATGAAGAAACGCACATTCTACAGAAGGGAGTAATGCACTAAAAGTACTAACAAAACATACTACATTGGAAAACTGTACCGAACAAGCAAATGACCTTTTCTGTCTAATTTTCTGATGTATGCTCTGCTAATGCCTTTTAATGAATACAATCAAAATTGTCAAAGCTCCAACTTTTCTAGCCCATTTCATTTAAAATAACATAGGGCAAACCAGCACAGACACGTAACAACTAAAAAGTGCAGCATTACAACACCATAACTTACATTACACTATAATAAATTGTCCGTGACGTCAGCTTGCATACTTGCGCGCAGTTGGGTCATGCCATTTCAAATCATCCAGCGTTTTTCCGACCACTGCGTACATAGGTGAAATCATTTCCTCGTGTTTCTTGGAGTTCAAAACTTGTCCTGCTCGTTAATTTTCGTTGACGAAAATTTTCCGGCATATTTATAAGCGTCTGTAGTTTTTCGTCGACTGAGATACAGGGCAAGAAATGACATTTTTTTTTCAAAAGCGTTTTTGGATTGTACCCAATAAAATGGTATTGAAGTCAAGGTAATGAATTGATGCAACTGCAGAAACAATGACTTATTTAAGTATATCAATTATTTGAGGGCTTTTCACAAGAGCAAAATATATGAATTTCTTAAAGCGTATTTTTTCCAGGTTCTTGGCTAGCTCAAAGAGCTCACTTAGAATATGTGTATTCTGCCTGTTTTACATGCTACAAATTAAAAGTAATTTAGGTGCTCAAGTTATAGCAGATCGCCCGAAAAAAATGCAAATTTGTCTTTTTGGGGGGGGGGAATTTTGATACAGCAATAAAAAACTTACCTTGGTGTCGGACTAAAAATATGCACGATAGCTCATTTGAAAGTGTTACATGTGAGCTAAATGTAGATGCAATTACTGGGCAGTATTATGTTTATAACTTTAGAAATTTTTTTGAAATTAAGTATTCCTTACAGCTTTTTATTTATGCAATTCAAGCAGCATGATGCATTCACAAAGGCAATCCTCAACTCGAGCCGACTGGCCTAGGATGCAGATGGCAAACTTTGTGCTATCTAGAAGGAAATGGATTTATCATGTGCCTTCTATTGCTAACAGAAATGCATACCAGTGAATGTGGTCGATGTGGCAAGAAGCTCTTCTACTGAATTCATTCTATGGTTACTTGAAAGAGTGTTTCAGGGCCCCTTTAACGCAATTTGTTCGACAGGTGTCATGACCGAAACGAGCCCGTTCGGCGATAATAGCGCGCGCTTATCAAATCTACTCTGTGCGTGTTTGTGTGCGTGCGTGTGTATGTAACGAAGCATATAAATAAGAATGCACTAAGCGGTTCAAGGGTGAACTAGAGGCCGGATTTCGCAATCGCTTTCAACTCTTAAAGGCTAGGCTTAAGGGTCCCCCTATTTTTGTGACAGCATTTATACAACACTAAGCGGTGGTTTAAATGCCCTGCCACCACTCTTAACGTTACCAATAACTGCAATCAAACTTACCAAGATAGCACCAGTAGAGAAGCACTTTTGTGAGAACAAAAAAAGAGCAGCAGGGCAAAATATTCACCACTAATTTTTGATTTCATGTCAAGAGCTTTTAAATGCAGCTGTTTGTATAAAAGTTGAATAATGCATGCTCTGTGATTATTTCTCTATGTGATTTTCATGTGTATTCTACATGAGGCGCAAGAAGGTAGGCTGTTCCAGAAAATGGTGACTGCACTTCAAAAACAAGTTGTCTATCATTGTGAACCGCAGGGACAATATGTTTTTCTGCACCAGGTAAGGCCGAAACAGTGCTCGTTTCTGCGACAGAAAAAAGAGAGCATCACTTTAAAATTGCTGATGATTGGGCTACTACGTGTTTGGACATAAAATACATTGCGAGTAGTGCAACTAGACAGGACTGATATCAAATAGGAACGGACTTGCAATGGCGCAAAAATATTGCAACAATAAACAAAACTGAGCAAAGTTGTCACATTCAGTGTCGATGCAGTTGAACCAATAGAAAAATATTCTTTAATCACGCATGGTTTGTCCAATTAAGAATGACAAGACATGTATCACAGCCATGTCTTATTTTGCTGGTGTCAGGGGCAATAATATCTGTCTTGCATGAATGACATCTCAAATGTTGGAGAGCCGAAATTGTATAGAAGGGGCGCAGTAGAGTTCTAAACGAACCAGCATTTGAAAGGAGGATCGTACTTAAAGAATTTTCTTAATTGGTTCATTACTGACTATGGGCGCTGATTCAAATGACTGTGGTGATGTTCGGTAAGGTAAAATGGTAGTTTCGAAAACGAAAACAAGTTTCTCAAAAAAAATCGAAGCTTGTCGCCAAAGCACTCAACCAAAAAGTTGGAAGTATTGCCTTACAAAACGTTGCAGAACTCGAAAATAGGGTAGACAAAGGTGAATAAACCTACTGTTTCCTGAGCCCATCCATTTATTTATGCTCTATTTTGGGAGGTCAAACTTGAGTGCCTGTGAGAAATTCATGCTAGACCTTTGTTTCGTGAAAAGTGCTCATCATTATTAAATGTCTTCGTAGTATGGAATTAACGAAAAAATGAGGAATGTTTAGAGTTCGTTTTCCAACCTTAAGAAAATGTTAATATTAACAAGCAAATCGATGATAATATAAAGGGTGTTATTTCAAGTAATTATAGTGTGATAATGTGACAGGTGCACCAAAAGCCAGTTCTCCTTTGGCAGAGACCAAACCTGCCTAATTGGAATACGTCCGATTCTACACCACCTTGTTCTTTAGTTCTAACTAACGCGCCTAAATGCAGGTGCGCAAGCGCTTAAAGTTTTCCTCATTCTGTTCATTCATAGTAAGAGTCTCATTCGCTTATGTTGGATGGATTTACGTAGTATGCAAAGAGTATTAGTCAGCTTCGAACTCATAAAATATTACGCGCTTTACCATTCCAGCAGGCAGGAAAAGTGTTCTATAGACGCCGACGTGGCTTCTAGCTGTTTTGACACTCCCAGCACATACGTGGGACATGAAGCCACATATTTCTTGCAACCTGTACTTCTGTGTGTCTGTGTATCCTTTCCCTGAAAATTAGAGTTTACTTTAATAGGCCTTTTGTACATGAAAAGGTTTTGAAAAACAGGATTATTCAAGACGCTGCTTAATCATTATAAAGCCTTTGAAGTATAGAGCGCAAACATAGTTTTTCCGACGGCGTTTTCATTACTAAAGTGCATTCATGTAGGTTAATTCCGAAAGGTTTTTAAATGACCCTTGACACAATATGGAAACTAGAGATGCTTGTGTTGTCTGATATTTCAGCATTTCAGCGTCTACGCCACCGAGCCCAGCAGCCTGCCGAGCCATTTACCAGTTATATTGAGGATGTGCTCGACCTCTGCAAGCGTGTTAACCCATCTATGCCTGAAGAAGAGAAAATTCGGCAGATTCTCAGGGGCATCGAGGAGGGCGCATTCCAGTTGTTGTTGGGGAAAATCCCGTCCACGGTGGGCAGTCCTCGTGCCTTTGAAGACGTGGTTAATCTTTTTATCTTCCGACATGCACTGGTCGGCCTTGAAACAAAGGGCTGCCGTTCACTAAACATTGTCCCAATGTCCGCTTTCAGAAGCACTGAATGCACCCCATTGGAATTGAGGTTCTGAAACCCAGTATGAACTTAATCCACACACCACTATTTCGTACATATATAGACTGTCATAAAACCTGTCCATTATGGCACTCTTCCATTTGCATTCAAACTCATAATCTCAACTATATACAGCAAATAGCCTTCCGCGGTCCACAATCAAGATTTAAAAGAGCTACTGGTAATTTCAGGCCTGACGCTCAAGTTATAGCATCCCACACGAGACGCAGAACAGCCCTCATCACCTGGCTGGAGGCAAAAATGAAATTACCATGAAAGAATATTCGACACTATGTTTGCCTGTACCTACAGCTATGGAACATCAGGTCCTCAACCATCCAACCGCTCGCGTGAATTCCGTACTATCTGCCATCATGCTGGACGGGTTGCCTTCAAACACGCCAGTATCACAGTGTCTGAAAAATAGCATGAATGCCTTGCTTTGATTTGTCAACTGCCGATAATCCAGGTGGCTTTATCGAAGCGCCTTTTGCACCCCAAAATTCGCAACAGGGCAAGTTTCCTCCGACACCGCAATGAACTGCTGAAATATAACTCTCTCAAAGATCACTTCTAGTTAGTTCAGCTGCCTTTTCTGTTTGATCCTCCAAACATTCAACTATTTCATCAGGGTAATGTTGCCTACTCTCACTATCACATAATGCTGAGATAATTTTGTAGACACCGGTATAGGGATTGAAGGTCGGTGTTATTTGCAAGGAAGGCAATATCGTCCACGTACGCATATAACTGAATATCCTTAGTTGATGGAATGGAGCTTCAGAAGATGTTAAATAAAACTGGCGAGAGGACAGCCCCCTGTGGCACGCCGCGTGTCTGCTTATATCTATTCGTTGAGTACCCATCATTAAAGCAGTAATATTCTCTCCTTCTTAAAAACTCCGGCACCCACGCAGTGATGTAGTTGGGAAATTGGTGATATTCTATCTGTTTTAATAAAATTCAATGTTCAACCCTATCGTACGCTTTAGCCAAATATAGAGTAACTAATGCACAGTATTGACGCCGACGCCGACCAAGTTATATTTGGCTCTCTAAATTAACATGCGCACACCATATCGAGAAACCAGATCTAAAACCAATTTGGATGCAGTTTTAGACCACGTTATTATCCATAATTTTCATTACACGGGCATTTATAACTCTTTCAATTATCTTAACCAGATTTCAAGTGCGTGATATCGGCCTTACATAGTCTAGGCCATATCCTTTTTCCTGATTTTTAAGAAGTTGAATCACTTTAAACAGCAGGTGTCCAAGCTTTTGTCAAAAAAAAATTGACAAGATTAAGTACTTCAGTTGAAGAAATGTCGAATATTACTTTTATTGTTGCATTTGTTACCCCGTCTGGTCCAAGTGCTGATGGTGATAAGTGCCTTATTATCTCTGCCAGCTCATCTAAAGTAATCTTCTCGAATTCCTCACCCGCCATTGGGTTCACAATGTGCAGTGGTATGGTTGACATAAATCTATCTCGGAGCCCTTTCACAATATATTCTACTAAATCAAAGAGTTCATGGGGGAAAGAACGGAAGAGTCAATATTTTCAGCGGATGGTAACATCTTTTGCGATCTTAAAAATCTGAAGAGCGCTTTTTTGTTTCACCTCAAGAGAAATAATCCTATCGTTTCATATTATAGTCATCCTTTGCTGTACTTACTGTGCGTTTGAAGTCTGCTGCTGCGAATTTATATTCACACCAATTTTTTGAACATTGGTTGACCAGCAGTTGTTTCCATGCAGTTTTCCGTTTTCGATAGCTCCTTCTGCACTCTTCAGTCCACCATGAACAAAAATAAGCTCTTGTGGGCGAACTTAATTTGAACGTTGCGTCTTTTACTGATCTATTTAACACTGCGCACAGACTCATTCCCCTAATGCCACCTTGTGCGGCGATCAGAAATAGCCGTCAAGTCTTTTTCTAATTTTCTATTGTTGAGGAATGAGCCGCCCTTTTCGGCGACAAGTATTCTCAAAAAGTTGAGTACAAAACTAATAGGCAAGTGGTGACTGTTAGTACCACAATCTAAAATTTGCCATGAACACATATTCAGAGATGAGCTTGAAAATGTCAAGTCAATTACAAATTTAGAGATACCTCGGACAAAAGTAGCAGACTGCAAATGTAAACAAGATTAATTCTTGTCAATTGCCCATACTTACAAGCGTTTTCCGCTCAAATCTGTTTCGAAACTCCAAGCCACATGATGTGAATTCAAGTCTCCAATGAATATTATATCCTCTCTGCAGGCATAGAACATATCGTCTAGACTTCGTGTGTCTGGCATCCCGGCTGCGAAATATGCATTTACAAACGAGAAGGAAGAACCGTCGGGTAATATTATGTCTACTATCAAAATTTCGCAATCTGGAGTCATACAGCGATAAGAGAGCTTAGCTTTGTGACTAAACTTACTTGCTATCAAGACAGCAGGTCCACCGCCTCGGCTAGGTCGGCCCAATCGAAATAGCCGTTACTTTTTCAGGTAGAACTTCTGGCTGGTTGGAAGCCAGGTTTCTTGCAGTGATATTATATCCGGGGAAACTTGTAAAGAAAGGTATGATAGGTCTCTGGCTGCATGAAATATAAACCTGCAATTCCACTGTAATGAGATTAGTGAACCTATTTTGATGACAGAACCGTAGCAGAAACTGCTTGGTCTAAAATGTCCTTTCGCAAAAAGTCTTTCTTAAACATTTTCTCGAAGAATTCATTTTTGGAAAGATACTTTTTAGATTTGGAATTATGCGAAGAATTTTTTTATTGGGGAGATCAGACTCACTTCCGAGCCTTATGAGAGTCCGTATCCATATCTGCACATGCTTCCGAATCATCCGTTAGATCACCCTCTTCCGTTGTTTTGGAAGTCCATGTCTCAGGAGAAACCGATCGCTGACGTGTTGTCCCTCTGTCTATCTCTGTACGCTGCGATACCCCGGATGCCTGAAGATTCCGATCGTTTGTATATGCTACACTTAGAACTTGAGACAGTTGATTCGAAAGCAATTGTGCCAACCTTTCAAAAAGGTTGTTTGCGAGGCGTTGCATTGCCTTTTCCATTGCCTTTTCTATGGCCTCTGTGATAGATGTTGCGAGAGATGCATCCATGGTCGTGGTATTACGTGCTGCAACACCTGTATACCCTTTGGATTTCTCCTGCATTTCTGTAACGGCTTCTCTTCGAGAGCACCACTTGCATTCTACAATATCCAACATAGCAAGCTCCCTTTCTTTTGTGGCACAGTCTGCGGAGTCTGCAGGGTGCGCCCCATTACATCAGCACCACCACTCTTTCTTAGAGCTGCACTGGCGGCTGTTTTGCACCACACTGACGGCATCTAAAAACAGATCGGCACCCTCTGACGCTATGTCCATATCGCCAATATTTCAAACGCTGCAGGGGTTAGGGGGAAAGCAGCTCTACCTTATAGATCAGTGGCCATGTTTTAGTTTCGGAAGGTCGGAATGTTCCTAAAAAGGTCACTATCACTGATTCCGTTGGGGATTTTATGTTGTGAATTGTACGGTTGCACCTGTACGTTGAAATTACACCCGCCACCGAAAACAAATCAAGCACTTCTGCAAGTGTCAGGCTTGTGTCTACACCGCAGACTAATTCTTTCGAGCATGCGAGGTGAGGCGAAATAAATGGGCTTACCGGATGCGCTGCCAATTCGGAGCATCGCAGGAGCTCACAAATGCATTCCTGATCTGCGGAACAGCGCAGGATGCCTCCGTGACCAAACTGGTGGACCTCAGTGGTCTCCTAGAAATGCGAAGTGGCTTTTCAAAGCTCCATTAGAATCACCTTTGGGTTCTTCATCGGACTGCTGCACACATCTGTAGGTACCTGAGGCACTGGGACACTGCTCGCCCCACTGCGTAACAGATAGTCTTTCGGGCAATCCTTGGCGGGAGTGTAAGCTAACCAAAGAAAGTGCCCTTGGCCGGGAGAAGAAAATGACATCAAGTTCGAATGACTCAATTCAGCTGACAAAGACCGATACAGTTACTGAAAATAACGAACTCCCATAAAGCAATAAGGATACAGCCGCCCGGTCCTGAGCCCGGGCACCTTCTTCACAGTCAAGCTTTACAGTACAGGGACAGAAGGTGCGCAAGACCAGTAGAAGAAATAACCAGTGCGCTGCTCCTTATGGTCGTTTTCCAGCTGTCCAGCTCCACACAAAGCACCATGGAACTATTACTGGGCGAAAAAAATTCTATTGATTCTTCTTCATTCACATCAGTGCCAGCTTCATCTTGCTTACCGAATTCCAACTTGGTTCATGGCGCGCACTTCAAATTCCGCTGACTCATTGCGTTTAAAGTTTTGCACACTCCAACCACTTTAAACTACGCGCACTACATCACAGTTTCACAATGTTAGTAGAATATGGTGCATTGTAAACACGGTGTTATTTCATAAGCCCCCATGTGGCCATTTCAGTTAAAGCTAGTTGTGATTACTATCGCTTATTCTTATCAAATTTTCTTGCACTTTATCTTAATATAGTCTAAATAGATCCTGCATATTTAAGCACCGAGGTTGGTTTCCTTAATTGATTGAAATGTAGGTCTTGTTTCAATGAGATGACCAAACATTATCAGCTCGCCTGAAGGATTTTCCCCTTCCTCCTTCTAAAAACACCTCTGTCTTTTACTTCCCAGCTTGGTTCCTCACCACTTAGGCTAGTCGATAGCTATAAAAACTTAGGTGATACAATAACAACTAAGTTATTGTGAAATGAACATATAAATATTATTTACTCCTCTGTATTCAAAAAGCTCTGCTTTATAAAACATAAGCTTCATAATGCCCCAAGCAATGTTAAATTACTGGTCTATTATTCTTTAATAAGACCTAAATCAGAATCAGCGAGAGCAGTATGGAACCCATACACTCAAACTAACTTCAAGTGCCTGTAAAGAATACAGAGGAAAGCCGTGCGGTTCATTTTAAAGAGGTTCTCATGAGTCGACTCTCCTCCTGAAGTAATAAAGGCCAATAGCATTTCCCTTCTTAGCACGCGTCAAAAACAGAGAACAATTGACGTTCTTTCTCTTTTCTGAACCACAAACTTGCGATTGACCATCGCCGTACCTAAGGTCATTATCAACCAGACCCACAAGGCATCATCACGCCAAATCTCTAACATCCTAGTTCTGCAGAACAGATGCTTATATGTACTCATATTTTCCACGCACGATCTCAGATTGGAACGGAACAACTCAGGCATCCTCATAGAATCCATTTCTCCTTCGGTAAAAATTGCATTATTTTGAAAATCCATGTTTCCAATCATAAAAGATCGCAAACCTGGATTTTCAAAGGAAATAACAACGCTGTAATAAAATACAGCGTTTTTATTTCCTTTTCCTTTTTTTTCATCTTGTATGTGCAGTACTTACTGTATACATATGTATTCATTGCTTTCTTCACTTGATCAGTCAAAATAATTGTGTTTATTTTTTTGCCTTTATTATGTATTTATTCGCACATCAAATGAAGTATGAATTTGTGGTGCTTTTCTTTCTCTTTGTCCGGTACTAAGTTATTATTAAATATTATTCTATGTTGATCCTTGTGTTCACTATGAGTGTATGCAACACTGACTCCAGACAATTCTTATGCTAGTTAATGCTTCCACTATGTCCTCTTGTAACTGCCCCCCTACTTCGGCAGTAAGGGTCGGCAGTATGTAGTTATTAAATATATAAAAACGTTTGTAGGGCCCAGCCATCTATCCTCCCAATGCTTCAAACCAGGTCGTACCCCAGTCTTCGTTCCCACAGCCAGTTTATTGAAAGCATCGATCGAACATGCCCGAATTGTCGCACCGTATCTACGTTAGACCACATGCTCTGGTAGTGCCCCTCATGACACGATTCTCGGCGCATATTTGAAGAGTCATGGAACTCTGCGCTAAGAAGCTCAGAACTTGGGCATCAACTCTGGGCCGTCCAGAGGGCCCATGACGCGGCGGTGAGGCTCGGCCTACCCGTTCCAACGTGGGAGCGGCCCGCTGCTCACTGCTCCACCTTCTTGAAGTAGTGTTCCTCAAAACCTCAATAAAGTACTCTGTCTGTCTGTACGTCTTGTATTTAAAAAAATATGTCAGTATCAGTTTCATGGAGGTCTACCAGTAGTGAAAATCAACGCCACTTTGAACAAAACTAGATAGGAACTTCGTTATTATTCAAGAACAATTCTCTGTGTGTGTATATTCCGAAAGCATCAAAAAGTGAGAAAAACACCGTTTTCAAGAGTGCTTGAACGTTACCTAAAAAGTTTAGCCATGATTTACGTCATTCGTTGTGTTATAAATTATAATTTTCTTCAATGAGCGTCTTATGAACGTTCGCGTCTTGTTTCGAATTGGAAGGCACTATGCTATGAATTGGTATACTCAAGTATTCTAGCGTCAGTGATTACATTGAAAAAGCGCTTAAACGGAGCAAGATCTTCTGGTGAACCAACAAGAGTATGTTGCGTGGTATTATAATCATGTATGTTACCGGCATTTCTTTCAAAACAGATGATTCAATAAAATAGAAGTGATGCAATGGTTATAAAAACTATCAAATCAAGTCTATGATCATAGCGATTAAGAAATAACAGCGAAAGAAGGCTTCAAGTTACTTCGAACATAGGCCTGCCTACTTGTTAAACTAAACCGAAACGTTGAGCTGTACAACATCATGGTGGCTTGTGGAGTTGTGTGCTTTCTCGCTATCTGTGCTACACACCTGTGTATGCGCTTGGGATTGTGAGAAAGACCGTCTTAGTCTGGTGGAACAAGCACGGCTTATCCAAAATCTCTTGCTTTTCGGCTCACGACGGCGGCTGTCAAGAAAGTTGTTTTGGATGTTCGGGTGGCAGGTTAAGAAGGTATTTATACGGACAGCGAAAATGGTCATTAAACGGGGAGGCTTTATGATGCTACGCCTGGAGTATGTGAAGTAGGAGATAAAGCAACTCTCTTTCAGCTATATCAGAAGCTGCAAAATAAAAATGGCGGGGTCTACAATTTTGTTCGACTCCACTATACATTTGTTTTTTTTTAGCACAAGTGACGCTTAGTATTGAATATGAATGTGGGCTCATAATAATGTTTTTCTTAAGTTCACTAATTGCTGAGTGTAGAGCATGAAATAAAGCTGCATTCAGGATGCAGAGTGATCAGTGATAAGATAAATTAAATGTTAGCACACGCTGACCAGAGAAGTTTTTTTTTATCTATGTGCATTAAAAAAGGACTTCGGCCAACTGTATCCACAAGATAGCCTCGGTGAACATCAAATAACATACACATCAACCTCCATTTTCAAGAATGCATGCATGCTGCAATCGTATTGCTCTACGTCCTTCTAAGAAGAAAAAACAACAACAATAACATACCTAATTTATAGGAACGAAATGTATAAAGTAACTTTTTTATTACACACACCGGAAAAAAACTAGAACAGCAAATTATTTGTTTTGTTGCTAAGCATGCGTTTCATTATTCGTGATCACTCTCCATACAAAAAAAAAGACAAAGCTAAAAAATCAGAGGTCCTAAAGCTTCGCTTTTATGAGTTTAGTGGATAAATTAGAGTTAGCGGATAAATTTAAATAATACTTCGCATCTATAACTAAAAGCTCGCATCAAACAAGTGCTTTTGAGTACTTATCAGCATTACTCAAGGAATCAATATTTTTTGGTCCGACAGATGAAGATGAGCTAATACGACTGTTTAAAAGCTTTAAGATGTCTAAGAGAGAGGATTTGAAAGGCCTAAAAATGGAAGCAATAAAATATGTTATTGACCTACTTAGTCCATGTCTAATACACATTTACAACGTTTCCTTAAAAACCGGCATTTTCCCACAGAATATGAAGGATGCTAAGGTGACGGTGATCCACAAAGGTGGAGACAAAAGCACTTTAACAAATTACAGGCCGATTTCAACTCTCCCGCTTTTTTCCAAAGGACATGAAAAATTATTCATACTAGATTGTTGAATGATTGAAAAACAGTCTAGTTGAACTAGACTGTTTTTTGATAAACATTTCGTTATAACTCAATCACAATTTGGTTTTAGATCAGGCTACTCAACCGAAAGAGCCCTATTGTTTCAAAAGGAATTGATTCTCAAAAATATTGAGGCCAAAAAGTTCACACTTGACATAATTTTAGGTATGTCGAAAGCATTCGACAAAATAAACCACAAAACAATGTTGGGAAAACTGCAGTGTTATAGAATTCGTGGTGTAGCCTTAAATCTGATCGAAAGCTACCTAACAGACAGGACACCATGCAGTGCGTATCTATAAACAGGGAAATTTCGTCCGTGAAAACTGGTAAAGATGGTGTTCCCCAAGGTGGCATATTGGGTCCCCTTTTGTTCATTATATTTATAAACGATATTGTACATGTTGACGCTTCAGCCCAACACGTAATTTACGCAGACCATACAAGCTTATTTGTTTCATGTACGAATGTTAGTCATCTCGTAAACACTGCTAACTGGACGTTACAAAAAATTTACAGCTGGGCCCTTAAAAATTCTTTACTTATAAATTGTCTCAAAACAAAAGCTGTTCTTTTTGTGCCAAATCTCCCCTCAATGAAACCACTGAATCCTACAATCTCATGTTAAATAGCACCATAATCGAATTCTTTTCCACCGCGAAGTCTTCGGGCGTTGTTTTCTATGAACACATGAAATAGGATTATCACACGGAATTTTTATACAATAAGCTTTGCAAAGTCTTGGGTGCCTTGAGAAATTGTCAGGGTTTATTGCCAGTTACTCAAAAATTTCTGATATTTAATGTGCTCTTTACATCACATCTGAGTTACTGCAACCTAACTTGGTGTAATAGAACAAAGCAATCTATTAGTGATCTTATTATGTTACAAAAAAAGGCGCTTTGATCTGTTGCTAACCTCTCCTTTAATGCCTGTACTTCACAATTATTTGCTCAATACAATATAATCAAACTACACCTGCTCTATGAATATTCTTTAGCAGTCTCTTTTAAATCTGATACCATAAAAGGTCGCGGCTATATACGTAGTTTAGCTAACTTGCAATTATATCTTCCAACACGCCTAAACCGACACTCTGAATATTAGCAAGGGCCGAGACCGCGTACAAACTATGGCTTTCAGACATTGAGTTATTGTTTGCCTTAATATACTAAATAAATTAGGAATTATTTATGAAAATGTTCGTATGCTCTCTAATATTTTTATTTTAAATATGCTTTATTATTTGTGTGTAGGTTTATTTTCTGTTTTATTACTTCTTTCTTTCGATGTACAGCATGTGCGTTTTTGGTTAGTATAGTTTGTTTAAATTTTTTGTTCTGATGCAAAGCATAAGCATCGCTGGTTTAAACTGTTCTGTGTTTAATTTGATTTTGCCGTTTTTGTTGCAACAGTTGCCAGTGGGATATGGGGCTCTGTCAAGCTGTTTTATACAGCTTTTTCCATCTGTTCCAGACACTTACTGTACAACTGTACGTGGTAACTATACTAAACTCAAACTCAAAGCAACAACATTACACTGTTGGTAGTTAGTACTTCAAACGCTTAGTGCATGGCACCTTTTTGAACTTGCTATGTACCTAATACGTGACCCTATAGCTGCAACATCTGTGAGCTATTTGTAGTGGGCGACTGGTTCTAAACCACAAAGCCATTATGATAATCATATTGTCCTTTTATTACCGTGACAATATTCCCCAGCAATTTTGTGATTTACTGTGGTGATAAGAGCCCGCAAGGTTATACTGATGAATTTAAGTCCTAAATACCAGCGCTTCATAAAGTAGAGCGTTCTCGCCTACTCAGAGGAAATCAGCGATTTCAAAACCAGCCCATTATTTGCGGAATTATCCTCTAGTTCTCACAAGGACAAGCAGTGTACCGTCTGGTTAGATGTTAACTCCAAGCTGCCGCCTACACTGCAAGGTAGTCTTTCTCTTGCTTTCATTCAGCGTCTGCTTGCTACTACGCCAAAAATCAAGCAGGCACCCGTTAGCACGTACGAATTTTCAGCCAAAACTACCAAAAAGGCCCATCCGACAGCACGCCTACCGTGTATGCCGACGAGAACAGGCAGTCATTCGCGAACAAGTTTAGTAAATCCTTGCAGACGACATCACACAGCCATCTACAAGCCGATGGGCGTCATTAGTTCTGCTAGGGAAAAGAAAAACGGCACACTGCGTTTTTTTGTAGATTAGCGCAAATTGAACGATGTCACAAAGAAGGATGTCTATCTGCTTCCTTTCATTGGCAGACTCACTCAATCACCTTCAAAAAGTCATATACTTTTCATCCATGGATCTGCGCAGTAGTTAGTGGCATATCAAGGTTAACTTGCTGGACTTCAAAAAAGTTACATTTATTACGCCAGATGGGCTTTTTGATTTGAAGGTGCCTTCTTCCGGACAATGCTCCGCTCCCGCAAGTTTTCAATGAATGATGAACACAGTATTGTTTGATTTTAAGTGGCCATGTCTTCTTATTTATTTAGACGACGTCGTCATTGTTTCGGAGACCTTTGAGCAGCTCCTTTATTGTCTTCGCAGAGTACTTAATGTGCTTCGAATGGCTTGTCTATCACTGTAGCCCGAAAAATGACACTTCAAATTCAGGGAGCTCAAATTTATCGGCCATTTGTAAGCCACGATGGAATTCTGCTGCATCCAGAAAAAATGAAAGCCGTTTCTGCCTTCCAGCTCGTGCAAATTAAGGTGAGCTTGGTCGCTTTCCGGCATTTTGCGCCTTCTACCGTCGCTTTGTACCTAACTTTTCTCAAATATGCGAACCCTTACACTCTCTTACAAGTGCCAACGTCACTCATGTCTGGGGTCGAGACGAACTCCATGCTTTTTTGTGAGCTGCAGCGACAACTTCAAGCTCCAACAATCATGGGTCACTTCTACAAAGATGCCGGCACAAAATTCACACGGATGCAAGCAATGTTGGCCTCGGGGCCATCCTTGTGAAGTGACCAGAATGCATCAAAAGAGTGATCGCATACGCTAGTCGTTCCTTATCATCGGCTGAGTCGAACTACTCAACTACAGACAGAGAATACCTAGGTGTCGTGTGTGCTATAACCAAGTTACAATCCCCCCTGTACGGACGACCCTAAAAAATATTTACCGAATACCACTTTTTGTGTTGACTTGCCGGCCTCAAAGATCCACCAGGTGGCCTCACCCGATGGAGTATGCGTCTTGAAGTGCTTGACGTTATGGTAGTCTACAAGTCAAGGCGTAAGCACACCAATGCGGACTGTCCGTCACGCGCCCCCGTCGAAAAGGCTTATCCCGACCTAACGGACAACGACGGTGTCCTTTGTGCCATCACAGCGCCGGACTTGGCTCAGCGACATCGTGACGACCTTGAGCTTCTTCCACTCATCTACTTCCTTGAAGGACAGCTTACGCATTCACCGCAGACGCACAATTTCGGCGTTATTTCTCCACCATAACGTCTTATCGAAGCCCTGCTGTGACCCTAGCGCTTAGACCGATCACCCCCGCCATAATGTCTCATCAAAGCCCTGCTTTGACCCTAGCGCTTAAACCGATCTCTTGGTAGTGCCATCTACGATGCCAGAAGAGATCCTCAGTTCGTGTCACGATGAACTGACTTCGGGATATTTTGGGTTCACGCGTACTCTGGCACGTATCTGCCACAAATACCACTGGCCTAAACTCTCCAAAGCTGACATGTACCACGTTAAAACCTGCTGTGACTGCCAGTGGCGCAAAACTTCGTCCATTAAACCTGCTGAATTTTCACAACCCATTGAGCCCCAACTAGCGCCTTTTCAGCAAATTGGCATAAACTTACTTGGTGCATTTCCTAAATCTTCAGCTGGTAATCGCTGGATAGCAGTTGCGACAGATTATTTAACGCGTTACTGCGAAACGTGACCAATTCCCAAAACCACCACTTGTAATGTCGCCGACTTCTTTGTTTATGCTGTCGTCCTTGATCATGGCGCAACGCCAGTGGTTATTACTGGCAATGGTACCACCTTCACCCCCCACCTGCTTGAAGATGTGCTGACACTGAGAGCCACCGTTCACCGCCGGACAATAGCATATCATCCACAAGCCAACAGCCTGGCTAAACGGCTCAACGAAACCATTGCTGACATGCCATTCATGTACGTGGACGTGGATCACAAGAATTGGGACAGCGTTCTACAATTTGTAACCTTCGCGTATAACACTGTCATTCAGGAGACTACAGGATTAACACTTTCCGCTTGCTTCACGGCCGCGAAGTTGTCACGATGTTAGACGTTATGTTACAGTACTACCTGACCCACTGGTGACCACCACAGAAAATGCTGCCGAAAATGCTCAGCACGCCGAAGATTCTCGTCAGCTAGCCCGGCTTTCCATCTGCTCTCACCAGCAATACAACACTCACCGATGCAACCATCGTCAGAAAGAGGTGACATACGGTCCCAGAAAAAAACGTATAAATACGTACTCCCGTCCGCCAACCCAGCAAAATCTAGGGACTCCTATACGTCTTTACTTCAGGTCTTACGGAGTTCTCGAACGACTAAGTGATGACAAATACCGTGTTATTCCTGTAACAATCGGACGATCTTCTAGTCGTGTGCCACAGCCGGATGTAGTCCACGTGTTTAGGATGAAGCGATATCACTCACTCTGAACGCTTTCCCTTACCTTTATCAATTCGAAAGCGTCGAGGCGATTATTTTGAACAGAGGTAGTAAAGACACCAGCATACAGCGGGTCCTTGGCTGTTGTGCCAGGCAATTTGCCATTTTCGCGTGGCGGAGTTTTGTTTTTGAAGGCTAGTAGAAGAAAACGAAGAAGTTCATTAGGATTGTAACTGACGTGGTGATAACCGGGATCATAATGATTTTCATTTTCTTACCGTGACAATATGTTGCGCCACCCGCTGGCAACAGGCGCTTGTACAACGCATTATTACTGCGATACTTCTATATAATTTGAGAAGCATGTATACAAGATGCGTGTGTTTGTACGGAAAGGAAGCTACTTTCTCTAAATATCCAAGCAAAGGAAGTTATTGTCACCGTATTCACAAGCAGACGCACGGACGTGTATTAAAGCATCCGTTTGCCAGGAAAATGACCCGGGCTCCAGAATCACGTAGACCCATGTGGTGCTGGTTTGGTCGCCACTGTGACCTACAAGATTTCCTTTATAATTTATTTTTATTGTTCACTATTTTAGGTTACAAATAAGATAATGTTTCGCTCACAACCAACGATGCCGACACCGCATTTTCTGCAAAACGAACTCTTAGACGCTATTGCGTCAACATGGGAGAGATCGCATGTATGTTACGAATTGACGTAATATGAAGCAGCCAACGTTGATCTGCTTTTATTGTCAAGGTAATTTGACACAAGTGAATCGAAATAAGCCATTTATGTTATGATGTCTAGTCCACTATACATGCAGTATTTGGTAAGGGTGCATGCAGCTGCAGTCCTTATGTAGCATGCTATAAAAACGTATATTCTGGTAATAAATTGCAGTATTTCCTATTCGTGTTTGTCATGCACAAATTTCCCTTCATACCAGTTTCGTTACGCATTCAGTTAACTCATTGGCAGAACCGCATATGATAGGCACAATATAAATCATGTGGCACATAAAATTCATGCCATAATATATATCTTTCTACCTGTCACCTATGTTCACCATACAGACACGTTGAGAAATACTCATTTGACTGTATACCATGCTAACCGCAAACACAATATGAGAGCGGCAAATAAGTGAAGTCGTCATGTCATGCCAGAATTTCATGTTACCCTCTGTTATTTATGTATTTCGTATTGTAACGCTCCTAACTATATGAACAGCAAAACCTAGTAGTATTTAAAGCACAACTACGGAAGGATGAAACAAGGGCAGGAAAGAGCACTGTTTCCTGTCCATGTTTTTTGCTTACGTAGTTACGCTGCAGCGACAAGTAGGTTGCGATGTCCTTATTATACGTTATGCCCTACCAACTTTCCCAAGCTTCCACACTTGAACAGCCACTTAATACTTATTTTGGCGTACACCAGTCTGGCGCAACAGCTACGAGCACAGTATGAGCAGGCTAAGAAAGTCATGCCTTACATGGTGTACATGTGATGGTTTTGATGCCGCCACGCAAAATTTATGTTCGTTATGCAGTCACGTAATGTCATACCAATCTTGGTAAATATAAGTCTAGCGAACCGGCTGCGAGCGCACCTTGAGCGTAGTCGGTAAATCAAGCTGTACATGATGTGCATGTCATCCTTTTCATGGTGCGTCTTCTCATTCCTCATCTTTTTACAGCCAAGTTATGCCACAGCGATTTCTAGTTTGATATCAAGTCAGCAGAGTGGCCTCGTGTGCACCATGCGATTTCATCGGGACTCATACCGTACATGTCAGAGCGTCATGCTACCGCCGTCATTTAGGCCTTTTGTGCATTTTAGTCGCGAAATACCCGTGTTCGTGCATGCCAAGCAAGCGAATAAGTCAGAGCACACCTTGAGGATGATATGCAAATCAGGCTGCACATGACGTGCACTTGCTCATTTTCACATTGCTACCAGTCATCCACGTTTGTTACACAGTCACGTCAAGCAACCCCCATCTGCCTGTATGTTATGCTGCCGGATCAGTCGGTACAGCATCCCAAGCGTGGCAAGTTGTGCCATGCTATACATGACATACACATGATTTTCATTTTACAGCCTTTTATTAAAGTTTGGCATACAGAACTGTCTCGTCGTACGAATTATGCAATGAATACATAATTAAGCGACTGCGAGCACCCGAGACCTTGCACTGTAAACTCAAATCAGCCGATAAACACGTTTTAAGCCGGTGATATGCCCTTTTAACGCGTTGCCCGAAATACAACTTCCCTTGGAGGGGGGTCAATCGGGCTGAAACCGCTGTGTTACCATGATCAACAAAATGAGAAATTATGGGAGCTGAAAAACCGAATCCTAAATTAAAGTGATTGAAAAAAAAGGTTGCCTGTGGCATAAGGGTGTGTTGAAATACGCTCATTCAGACAAAAATATACAAGTGAGAAGAAAGGTACTAAGCTTCAGTGTCAGGGTCGCAAACGTTAATTCTGTAAGGAAGGTATAAACAGTGCAGCCGCGCCAACGGTCTCTTCCGTTGGTAAATCGGGCCTTACGACTCCGGCGCATGCAGAATAGCCTGCATGCATGGCGAAGAAAGTAGTCCAGACTGTTTTTAGTAAAAGTGCGTGATGATTTCGAGTCTCAGGTACTCTACAAAGAGAGGGAATAAAGCCGTCTCGTGGACCTCACACTTGATCAGGTCCTGTTGACAAAAATTACAGCGTGAACGAGTTCACGACGACATGCCGCAGCATAGTCTGTCTGTACCCGCCGCTGCTAGAGCTTTGCCATCATCATATACTTCGGTGCGTACGAAAGGCCGTAGCTGCTGTTAGTCGAAGCAGCCGGGTTAGTTAGCGGCGGCCGAGACGAAGTCGTTGGTGTGTCCCAATTTTCAGGTGAAGGACACATCACAAAATAAATGTTGGGCGTGCTAAATGGGACAGCTTCCGTGAATTTCTCAGCAATCAATCAGTACTTCAAAACAAAACACGCCATAACAATTTATGCAGTAACTATTGCGCATCTATTGTGAACTTGTACAAAATTTTCGTGGAGAGGGAGGAGAACAGACGTAAGTTTTATATGTTTAACCGATCTCAAAAGCTCCTGTCTTATTCCGAATACAACCTCCGGTTGGTGTCGTCCTAGGGGCCACCTTACGGCTCTGGATTTTGGTTCATGGCAACTTGAACGTCAAGAACAATGTAAAAATATTTAGTTCTTCAGGGCGTTTAGGTAGTTATTGGCCACACATCAAACGCATTTTATAACGTCGCCTGGTATTCGCACGCTCAACCTTAGGGTTTGCTTGGGACCTGGGAGTTTCACACTGTCTAATAACTAACCTAACAGGGCTCTAAATTCAAACGCTGCTGTTATGAACGTTAGATAGTTTTTACGATCACGTATACGTCTTTATAAATGACGTAATTTATGTTCTGTTTTTCTGCCACAGCTGTTTGGTGGCAGTCAGGTTGAAATAAGCAAATTAATGCTATCGGCAATGCCATCAGACAAAAAAAACGCCAAGTTAGCGCGGGACTTACAGCACAGTGACTGCGAAAGCTGGAACAGCAGTCTTTCCGTGCCTTTAGAACACTCTTTGGGTAACCTCTACACGAACACTTGTTGGGTGCCCACTGCGCCGTAAACAATCATACTTTTCGCACAGTTAGCGAGCATTCCTATGCTATCATTCATCATTCATCGGAGAAGCGTGGTATGCGCTACACACTCGCTAGCAATTTTGTGTACTTTTAATGCAGTGGCTGGCATTGCTGAAGAATTACACCTGATGTCGGTATACGCCACAGGTAATAGGTGATAACGCGAAGTTTTCTTGTTTCAAATCAGGGATTGGCGAAAACAAAAAGTGAATTTAATTACATATTCCCATGTAATGCCAAACTTCTACTTTAGAGATATATAATAGGTGTATTAGAAGACTATCTACTTCAATGGAGAAATGATAATGTGATTGCCACTGGTGCAATCATGTGTAAAAGGAAAGTGGGTGTTGGCATATTCTCAGAAACTTTGTCTTGGACATCCTCGGTAAGTCTCCCTGAATATACTCCCATAAGTGAAACAGAGCTTTTAGCAATTGTTTTCGCCCTTAGAAGTGTTTTAGTAATTGATTCGAGAATCATTCTATTACTGATTCAATCTCCGTATGCAGATCCATAACTTCAACTTCTTATTTTGAGTGTTCTGTTTGTATACTTTCGCCTCTTTGATCCCTAAACACTTGAATACCGTGCGACTGGTATGGGTGCCAGGACACAAAGGCATAGTTATAAAATAAATGCTGGACGCTCTCGCGTGGTGGTTCCTGAATGGCCCTGCATAGTCCATTGTACCTGGCACCGTTTTTTGTTACCTAATCCCCATTTCATAAATATTTTACTTCAGGACTCGATGAAAATTAGGTTACCAGTTGAACAATACCGTCGCCTTACTTTTTCGCGGAATAATCAATGGTACTCCACTCGCTAATTAATAGTATGTTAAAATAAATCTTGTTAAAATTCACCTCTAAAGTTTTATTTGTACAGGTATGGTGAGGTTCCATCTCAGTTCTGCTTTGACTGCCAAGAACTTGAAAACATTTATCATTCTTTACTCACATGCAAACGTTTCGCCAGCAATAGAAAAAAAATATTTCAAAATTTTCCAAGTTCTTTATTTTGGCCTTGTAAGGATACAGACAGGGAAGGAGCAGAAAAAGCTGACAAAGACGGCTTGGCAAAGCCGCGACACCCTTTTTCCAGGCAGCAGGGTTCATTAAACAACCGTATAACCATAGTGTATAGGCTAATTAACAATAATCAAGAAATGCAAAAGAGAAAACTCTAAATGATTGTATCTTATATTCTAAATAACATTCACACTGAGTACACACAGCTATGGTTGCAAAGAATAAAGAGAGCAAAAAAACTAAAAGAAACTAAATATACACGTAAACACACATAGCACGCAAAGCACTTTTTGGAGAACTGGAAAGTTCAAAACCACTTTGTAGATATACATTTAAAAAAGTAGGAAGAGTAAATTGCAGGCGTTGTTGACCCGAGTTTATTCTGGTTGTCAGCACAACCCGAGACTCCCCATGCCTTGTCGTAAACGCTGTTTGTCGAGCATGCAAATCAGGAAGGTATCGTAAATGGTTCATAAAGTTTTGAGTTTAGTGTTCAAACCTGACACTCAAACAAAATTTCCATAAGTTGTGCTGCTTTATAACATTACTTTGCAAAAAGAAATCGGCACTCGGCGAGTTCCAAGGCACAATATGAACTTGAACAAGCAAGCTCTTTAGAGAAAGTTAGATACGCTGAAACCAGCGAAAAGTAGTCATACCCCAGACTAAGGGCAGTAGTTCAAATAGAAAAAAAGTTAATTATACAGTAGTAGTGTTATTGGTTTTGGAAGAACGTTTTTGGTTCTGGTGACGATCCTAGTAATTTGGGCCAGTTTTGTTGAACGTAGTACACTTTCTGTTCCCAAAACTTAGAGGAAAGAAAGAGCGCTCCAAAGCACCTATTAAACCACATTTATGCGTCATGAGTTAAGCTTAATGTCTTTAGAAGAAAGAACTGATTTATTTTTTGGGGGGAGTACAACCCCTTGTGTTTTCTTCTCATTGATATGCAAGCACTTATATTTTGAGCATCTTCGTACATCACTCATGGTATCTGTGCAATCCCGAACAAAGAGATCAAGATGATTTCTATTAAAAATATGGCAGATCTACAGCATAGATGACGAAATAAACAGTGGTGTTGATACTGTAAATGTCGTTAAGAATCATATTAAAGAGCAATGGTCCTAATACACCATCCCGTGGAACACCAGAGGTACCAGACTTTGGTTTAGGATGTATGTTGTCTATGCAAACGACCTGTATTATGTGCGATAGATATAATTTCAGGAGTGAATACCATAACATTCTACGTTTCGAAGGCGAATAGTGTAGTTGACAAGATCAAACGTCTTCGAAAATCTTTAAAGATACCGTTAACGCACGCTTTCTTGACAATTTGTGTTAGAGGAACACTAAAGACAACTATTACGCTGACGTTGATTGTTGAATTGGCGGTTAAGAAACCTCGTAGTGTTACCATTGTGGCAAGGAAGGGCCTATTTTGAAGTAAAATCACGTTTTTGTGCTGCGCATCGGGTTAGCGCACTTCAAATTACATGCCTTAAGAAGCAAACAAACCAGACCGTCTCACGTCACTGTTGCCATCCACATCCTTGCCCGACTCTACTGCGCTGGTAGCAGCAGACTGAAAGCAGCGAGAGCCACAGCAGCAACAACGGCCATTGATCCATTTCCCACCACTGACTTCGAGATTGCAAACTCTTTTTTTCCAACTGCGCCCCGCTAGATGGCACCACCTATCCCGTGTAACCACGCAAAAATTGAATTTTTGAACCACTCCCGCCACTCCCAATAGTAACGTCCGGCGATTCTTTTTCTTATGAATCAAAGAGAAACGAACAAGCAGCCTTTTATTGCGTCTCCTAATGCTCGGCATGTTCTTTATATAGTGCAGTTAGATCGATTACTAGTCATTAATTGTATGGGGTCCCTTTGATGTGATTGCAATCATTTTGAAAATGTTCTACTGCGGCGCTTGTGTTCCTGTGCAGTTAGTTTTATTTCTCGGTAGGTATGGCACTGTTGCTGATAATATTCTCGTTTTAGATGTTGTCACTCATTGAGCTTGCACTCATACGTAAATTGTTGTTTGGCTTTAGTTTCCCTTCAACATACATTCATTCTGTTTGAGTAATGCTAGTTCAGCAGACTTATTTTTATGAAACCCGATTTGATTTGGCAATAGTAGGCCAAGTTATAATAAAAATGCATAGCCGAGTATATAGCACTTTCTCGAAAAATTCCTGAAATATTGGACATAGTGATACTCGTCTATAATTACCAAAACCATTGCAATCTCTTTTCTTATAAAGACCGTTACTTCACTAACTTGTATGTTTCTGGGAAATGTACTGGTATTTAAACACAGGTTCAATATGTATGCAAGAGTAGACGCAATGACAGCGGCAACAAGTTTCATAGGTCTCACTTGAATGCCATGTCATGCCTTTGAGTGTTTATAAGGTTTCGTAATAGTGATATAACTTCTGTTAGAACATGCCACACGAATGTTGTGTCACTATTAAAAGAAATATTCAATTTACGGGAATTTTTCGGTGGACTGTTGTAGGCGACAGTTGTAAAAACGCTGTTAAAAGCTTCCGCTAGTTCTACTTCAGCTATATTGTTATCATTTAGCTTCAACATAAATGCTGCCGTCTAAGAGATTTTATTTTACCGAAGCTAATCATGACGGCCGCTGTTAACTTCAGGTAGAGTAATATTCCACTCGTGTCTGACGCAGTTTTCGTTAGCATAGTCCTGTATTTCTTAAATACCTGAGGTTATCAGTTCAAGTCGTCTTTAAAGATATTTTGAATATTTTATCCTTGGTTTTAATTTCTTCAGCAGTTATATAGTTAGCCATGGTTAGCGCGTTTGTGGTTTAATTGGCGCACTTTTAGTGGGAAATAGGATTGATAAATCAGCTCGAATGTGCAAAGAAACGTATCGGACGCCTTATTTGCTTCATTTGCATCGCCGGTACCATCCCAATGAAATTGTGTTATTGAGTTGGAAAATAAACTAGAGATTTGGCTTCTTATACACTGATGTGCACCAGTACTTTATCGCTTGAGTCTTATCTATACTCAGAAACACCGAAAGGTTGTCGCTGATTCCACATTTTATTACACATGTTGCAGCTATTGGACTGGGTGAGTTCGTATTGAGCAGATCGAGAAGAGGCACACTTTTTCGTGTAACCTTTGTTGGCAACTTTATATGGTTAACGTATCCATTCGAAGTAAGAATTGTGCTAAAGTTTATAGCAAAGTAATTTTCTTTCAATAAACGAAAATCCCCGCTGGATAATATTGTCTGTGTACTGTCCAATCTAAATGGAAGGATACTATCGTAAAACTAAAAAAAAAACTTGACCGCATTGCTCTTAGAGGAACCATAGCACACCGAAAACACGAACCGCCTAGTGCACACTGATATGATTTCAAAATCATCATTAGGTAGAGTGCAGGAGTCCAGCTTATCGCATTCAGTGTTGTTAGACACGAGCAAAGCAACTCCACCTGCCTGCAAGCTGGAGCAGTAGAGAAAATGTTTCATAGTATTGCTCCCTAAAATACACAAAGCCAACCACCTTGGTCGTCCTATTGTCTAAAGTAATGCACAGTAACGAAGAGAGTGTCAAGCGCGCTAGACTTCATGATTAAGGATAGTGTTCCGACGATTCTCTCATAAATTAGCAACACGAACCACTTTCTCCATCAAATCACCTGACTCAAGGTTCCTAACGATAGCATCCTTCTGACACTGAATTCAGTGTCATTTTACATGAACATTCCACAGG
This sequence comes from Rhipicephalus microplus, assembly GCF_043290135.1. NCBI lineage: Eukaryota > Metazoa > Arthropoda > Arachnida > Ixodida > Ixodidae > Rhipicephalus > Rhipicephalus microplus. The sequence continues at coordinate 97,772,209 of NC_134701.1, forward strand.
CAGGTGGCATTGATGAAACAGTCGCAGCTTTCGAGAAGACCAGAGCACTTGAATACTTGGACGAGGACATGCTGTCGACTTTACTGCGGTTGGTAGCCAGTCACAATAATTTTTAATTTCATATTAAGCACTTTTTGCAGATATACGGCCCCGCTATCGGTGCAAAGATGGCTCCTAGTTACCAAATAATTTTATGGCATCTATTGAATAACCTTTTCTTGCAACCAGATCATTGAAGCCCCTCATCTACAAAAACATTCCGGACGATAAATTCAATAATTGGCAACACCGAGAGGAAGGTCTGCGGGCGTTTACAGATGATTTTATTTCAACTCACTGATCAATCTCATTTACAAACACCTACTCCGAGTCAACTACATACTATCTTGACTTTACTGTGAAAATTATTGACAAACGCATTTGCACAAACTTTTACAAAAATTCAAGGGATCGGCATCATTATCGTCACTTTAACAGTGCGCATTCGCATAACTACAAGACAGCCGGCAATACTCTGTAGCCCACTGATACCACTTAATATTTTCGTACATGCAGACTTCGAGTGCCATGCCTAAGATATTAAAACAGTCCTTGTGAGAAAAAAGCACACAGAAACAATATCAATTATGCTGTAAGCCGGGCGCGTAGTTTAGTTAGAAACAAATTTTTGTCGGGCACAAAACAACACCATTCAAAAACATTGCCCCCACCTCCCCGAAGGGAATCGCGAGGAAATGCGAATGCACATGTCGCACCGAGAGGACACGCCGTAGTAATTTTAATGGCGTGAATTAATGACGGGAGGAAGATTTACACTGTAACCTTTTATTTACACATTCGTAAGCCAGCGAACGGTCGTGAGTGAGGCGCACGCTCACTACATTTATATAAACTTACGAGCGTGCAGACGGGAGAGTGGGGCACAGAAAGGAGAGAGAGCGAATGGCGAGAGAAAGAGAGTCTGAACTTACCCGCTCTTGCACATAGAGTTTCCTAACATTAACTGGAGGGTATTTTGGCGCTGCAATTGTTCACCGAACATGGGAATGATGGGTAGTACACGGATTTAGCTACTCTTTTCACTTGCGTATGGCGAACCACACTTGTGGTTTTTTGGCTTCCTTATTACCATGCTCCGGTTTTGTTTCAAAGAAGAGAACGAACCCTTTTGAGCTTCGTGTCCTTATTTCAGGTGTTAAGCGTAAAAGAATATAGCGGTGAAGCGCCACCACTGAATATTTGCCGATTTTGTTTCGTGAGAAAGAAGCTCCAAGCCATACCAACACACACAAAGCTAGAAGTACCAAGATTAGACCAACTCATGTACTACCCATAATTCCTGAGCTCACCGAAGCGCTGCGCGTTAGAGCTCCCTTGAACATTAGCGCCAGAGTTTGCTATAGTGTATAGTTAGGAAACTTCATACTTTTACACTGACAACACACGCAGGAGCTCTGCTTGGTGGGAACGGATAAGCGCACGCCCCTGCAGCTCTTGCTATGAGAGATTGAGTGAGAGTGGAGAGATAACACCTGCTGTCACGCGGACGCGGCTGAAAGCCTGACGAACATCCGATAAATATTTGCGTTCGCATATAAACCAAACGAACCTTGTCGTCCCATACTTGTCCACACTTTCACACCGCAACAATGTCCTTTCAAAGCATTTTAACATTATACAGCATAATGTGAGCCTATCCTCGATATTCGCGGAGGCGCCGCAAACGGTCTACCGCCATTGAAGGAACATGAAAATACATTCTGGTTAAAGCTTAGACGAAAAAGGCTGATTCAATGAAGAGGTCACAAGCTATGTGGAACACAACTCTGTCAAAACTGGAAACATATGAGCTTGGTTCTAAGACTTCACATTCAAAATAAATTAAATACTTCCTAATTGTGACATCCAAAATGTGGCATTTCTGCTTTATTGTGTTGTCTATGGCCAGCAATCTATCGTTCAGACTGGCATGGCCTTCAAACTACGTTTAAATACCCACAAAGTCTACGCAAGTACTGTGCCAAATCTCCCTTTTTCAAAGCATCTAATTTTTCCAGAGCACTCATTCAAGAAAATACGACTCACCGGTCTTCAGGCAAGCATCTGCGGAACTTGTGAACGTGAAGGGGAACAAAGAGAGTCGTGTTTCATCCACCAGTTTCAAACACTAACACACGGCATCAATGAAAGCAACGGCAACCTGTCGCTCCTTAAGGAGTGCAAAGTTAGTCAAAATGTAAATTAAACCTCGTATAATTGTTTTGAACATTTCTCGTTGTGCTAAAAGGGACTGCCAAATGGTTATCTGGTAGAATGAATCAACGAAATATCTTTCCATATTCTCAACGTATGTGTATATTTGTTATATTTTTTCAATTCCCTGAGTTTTCACAATTGAATGTGTATCTCTCGCACTATAAGACCTATTCCGTTATGTTTTGTTACTATTTGTTTGTTTACAGATTTCAGCTTTACATTTTTACCAATCTGTCTAATTTATTTTCGTTTTATAATTTACAAACCAGAGAGCTTAGCCAGCTCCCGCCGGGTTGAATCACGGGCGCATCTTGGATTAAGAGGTCGGGATACATGCATGTCGGCATATTGATAACATGTGCCTTGTGGTTTCAGGTTTAAGTTGTACTTTTCAAAGGCCTTGTGTGGATGCATCAACTTCACCCCGAAACGACACCCACATATGAAACGTTCAGCAGCGATCCCGCGAGGCACTTTATAAGGTTTCTATGTGAAATAAAAGTTGAAGTGTCAGCCAGGGCAGCGAGAGTGCTACAATCGCTGCCATGGCTACAGGTGTCGCTGACTGACACTCCCAAGTTTATTTCTTATATAGACCCTATAAAGTGGCTGGGGGGATAGCCGCCGTAGTAGCGCAGTTGGTAGAACATCCAAAGCGTTATTCAAAGGTCGCAGGTTCTGCTCCTGCCCACGACAAGTTATATTTTCACGTACTTTTCTTTTTCACTTGTACAATGTAATTCAGTTAATTAACTTTTCCTATACTTTCCTTAGTATTATTGTCTCTTAGACCTCATAATATTGTGTGAAACACGGAAAAACGAGCACTTAAAATACACTTCTTTGCGTGATATTGCTAAGTAGCTGACATATAGGGGTCAGAAGACGACAACGAGGAAGTGGTCTGTCGGTTGTGCATGCTGTCCTCCATCTTAGTCGATGCCGTACGCATCAGTTTGAATATAGATTTTAATAGACACGGGTCATGTCATTTTTACGTAACATCTTTGTGGTGGACGTGCTGGGTACTTCCCCGTCTTCATCACGAAGCTCCGCGATGGCCGCATCATCATAAGCCCAACCATGTCACAGGTTGAACAACCATCGTCTTCACCACCTGCCCCTTCCGTGACTTCTACATACGTCGTTCTACATCCTGCTCGTGATCCCGGTGTATTTTCCGGCCAGGATGGCCTTGACGTCGACAAATGCATCAACCGGGACGAACGGGTCAGCGCAAGCTATAGGTGGGACCAGACTTTTATGCTTGCAAATGTGTTTTTTTTACCTCGATGGCCCACCGCGAGTGTGGTTCGAGACGCACGAAGCGAAGATTACAGACTGGGACTCCTTTGAAGAGAAGATCCGCGACCTTTTTGCGACACCCTTGGGCGGCAGATCGCAGCACGGAATCAACTGGCGGCTCGTGCGCAGACGTCGACGGAGTCGTACGTCGCGTACATTCGCGACGTCATCGACTTATGCCGCCAGATTGACGAGCACATGAGTAAGTCTGAGAAAGTGGCCCTCGTGCTGAAAGGAATAGCAGACGACACATTTAATCTTCTAGTTTACAACAACGTTGCCACCGTCGACGCCATCATTAAAGAGTGCCGGCGGTTCGAAGAAGCCGAGAGCCGCCGTATTACTCAGCGATTCACCCGGCTGCCCAACACGGCCGCAACCTCATCGTGTGAAGCTGCCCGCCAGTGCCCCACGTATGACAACGTAACGCATTGTTCGTCGAGAAATGGAAGCCGCCTGTTCGGCTCTCTTGAGCCACCCGTTTTCGCAACGCTCGCCTCTGACCAATAACAGCCGTCAGTGGCGTTAATACAAGCTGTGGTGAGGCAGGAGTTGCCAACTTCGGCCTTCCATCAGCATGTCCTTTGACTCGCCCTGAAGTCCCGTCTTACTCCCGAGGACATGCTCACCGTTCACCTCCAACAATGCCCTTCCGGAACCCTTCAGAATGGTGAACCCCCGGTGATCGGCCTATTTGTTTTTCCTGCCACAAGCCTGGGCACGTTTCTCGCTATTGCCGCCGCCGTTGGTCAAACCAACCCCGTGAGACCTTCTCTACCTTGGCGCTCATGCATCCGACGACCCCTCGCCGTTCAGTCGCCACACCCTTCAATTTCTATCCGTCGTCATCTTAGGAGCCTTCCACGGACGCCCCTTTGCCCGGTCGCCGCTACCCTGACGCCCCTTCGTCCGGTCGCCGCAGCTATCGCTACCCGTCGCCGCTACGTCGCCAATCCCGCTCTCCGCCACCTCGGCGCTTTTCCTCGCCGAGCTTCTCTGGACGACCGCAGCAGGAAAACTATATATTGCAGCTTATAGAAGTGAAGCTGCAATACCATTGACGGCCGAAAATCCTCTACTGACGCTTCCCACGCACCAAAGCCTGCTTGAAGTACAAGTCAACCATGTTCCTGTGACCGCCCTCATTGACACATGTGCGCACCTGTCTATTATGAGCGCTTCTCTACGCTGCCGCTTACAAAAGAATATGACGCCATCTACGACACAGGCAATACGTGTTGCCGATGGCGGTGCTGTACCAGTAATCGGAATGTGCACTGCTCGTGTCAGCATTGCCAGTCGTCACGCCGTGGTCCTTTTTGCAGTGCTAGCCTGCTGCCCTCATGACCTCATACTTGGCCTTGATTTCCTTTCGGCACTCAGCCTTGATTGTTCGTCTGGTACCCTCAGCCTTGATCTTCCAATCTTTGCCGACTACTCGGCAAAGCCCACCAGCCGCTTGAGCCCAACCACTTTCGTTCGCCTGCCACCTCGAGCCGTCACGTACGTGTCTTTGTCATCGACCCCTCCCGTTCCTTACGGTGATTATATCGTTACGCAAATTACTGATGTTCGGCTGACGCGCAGTGTTACTGTGCCCTATACCATCGCGACCACAGCGGATAACTGTGTGTTACTTCCGCTCCTTAACTTTGGTTTCACCCCTCAAGTGTTGCCCTGCCAGATGCCTCTAGCCCAGATAACTGCTATAACAGGGGATGGAGTCAGTGTTGTCGCTGTATCTGCTCTTGATTGAAGCACAGTCTCACGGTCACCCAGCTCAGACGATTGTATTTTTCGGAACAGGATGGGATCGGAGCTGTCGCCTCACCAGGCCTCCGCTCTCTGCCAAGTTTTGGCCTCATACAGTGACATTTTCGACACCGACACTCGTCTCTTGGGCCAGACTAGAATGGTCACCCACCGGATCAACACTGATGACTCTACGCCCATTCACGTTCGGCCGTACCGCATGTCAGCGTCCAAGCGAGAAGTGATTCAGAAAGAAGTGGCCAAAATGCGTACGAAAAACGTAATCGAACCGTCAACAAGCCCTTGGGCTTCTCCCGTGGTATTATTAAAAAAGAAAGACGGCTCATGGCGTTTCTGCATTGATTATCACCACCTCAACAAAATTACCAAAAAAGACGTGTACCCTCTACCACGTATTGACGATGCCCGTGATTGCCTCTATGGTGCCACCTTCTTTTCATCTTTCGACCTCTGACCTGGCTACCGGAAAATTGCTGTAGATGACATGGACCGAGAAAAGACCGCCTTCGTTACCCCTGACGGTCTTTACCAATTCAAGGTCATGCCATTCAGTCTCTTCGAGACAGCAACCTTTGAGGAAATGATGGACACGCTTCTACAAGGACTTTAATGGTCGACATGTTTGTGTTACCAGGACGACGTGATCATTTCCTCAACTACCTTTGCAACCCACCTTGAACGCTTTTCGACCATTCTATCCATATTTCGACGGGCCGGCCTGCAGCTCAATTCCTCCAAGTGCCACTTCGGTCTTCGTCAGATTACCGTATTGGGTCACCTTGTTGACGCGGCCAGCGTACGGCCAGATCCGGTGAAACTACGCGCTGTAACAAACTTCCTAGTCCCACGCTCTGTCCATGATGTTCGCAGTTTTGTGGGCCTCTGCTTCTATGAGGGTGGCGATTTGGGCTTGTTGGTATGGTTGCATGATGATGGATGGTAGCGCAGACAACGAACACGGACAAGAGAAGGCACATAGACACAACACAGCGCTAACTTTCAACAACAGTTTATTACACGCAGATCTCCGTGGTGTATGCGATCCACCACGCCAACGTCGCACGTGCGTAGCTCTAAAAACCATCAAATATAACCAACGCGCGTGTTCCAATACTTTACAATTTTATATTTTTCAATCTTTTTCTACTTTTTCTTTCTTCCTTTTATCCCATGTTACCACAAACCCTATCGCGAATACATGTAATCAAGTTCCTTATCTGTCAACACCACTGATGGGCTGCTCACACACATGTCACCTAGCTCTGCAATTCTGCCGGCCTCCAATACCAACCGCGTCATCTCGTGCCTACTTCTATTGATTATAACCGTTTCCTTGAATTTCGGTGTGCAATTACATCTCTGGCAATGAAGGGAAAGAAAACCATCAGGAACAACACTATTTACTTTGTTATTGTGCTCGCGCAAGCGATCGTTTATGCATCTACTGGTCTGACCGATATAACACTTTCCACAAGTAAGTGGAATGAGGTATACAACACACATGATGCACTCCACAAATAGGTTTCTATGTTTCTTTTGGCATACATTTGATTTTCCCTTGTCTGGTCTTGTGCTTCTGCAAAGACTCACCAACTTATTGGGTGCCGAGAAAACTACGTTAGTGCCACATTTTTCCGCAATCTTTTTTATCCTGTGAGAAACCTTATGCATGTATGGAATTACGGCAAAACTTTCCTTTCTTGAGCTCACCCTATCCATCCCTTCACATCTTTTCTCCAGCACTTTTCTGTGCAATCCTTCAGCAACGGACACGACGAGGCTCTTGGGGTACCCGGCATTGCTTAGCCTCGAGACCTGTTGTCTGAAGCTTTCATTCATGAGGCACCGGCAGGACTTCTTTAGTGCCTCACTCAAGCACATCTTCGCAATGCCTCGTTTTACCAGTTTAGTATGCGCTGAGTGAAACTGTAGTAAAGGCTTACTTGCTCTGGGCTCGTAACACCAGCATGTCTTTTCATCTGAGAATTGAAAGTTAATGTCAAGAAATCTGAGCCTTCCGTCTTCCTTGTCCGTGTTCTCTTGTGGTCTGTCGGTTGTGTGCCTTCTCTTGTCCGTGTTCGTTGTCTGCGCTACCATCCATCATCATGCCTCTGCTTCTACTTTCGCTGGTTCGTGAAAAACTTTGCGGCACTCGCACGGCCGCTCACCGACCTTCTCAAACAAGACGTCCCATTTTGTTGGGGCCCTCCTCGAGCTGACGCCTTTTCTCAGCTAATAACCGCTCTAACGACACCTCCTATTCTTTCACATTTCGACCCCGATGCTCCTACAGAAGTGCGAACAGACGCGAGTGGTCACGGAATTGGTGCAGTTTTGGCGCAAATTCAGCGGGGCAACGACCGTGCAATCGCGTACGCAAGCCGTCTGCTTTCTAAGTCTTAACGCAATTATTCTATAACAAAACGGGAATTTCTCGCCCTTGTTTGGGCGGTTTCGAAATTCCGACCTTACTTGTATGACCGCCCTTTCCGTGTCATCACAGAGATCATCACGCGCTCTGTTGGCTTTCTTCTCTGAAGGACCCCACTGGACGACTTGGTCGTTGGGCATTACGCCTACAGGAGTATTCCTACTCGGTTGCATATAAGTCTGGACGTCTCCATCTGGACGCCGATGGCTTATTCCGCTACCCTGTTGATCAGCCCGGCGAACCAGACATCGAGCCTAGCCTCAGCGTCATGTCAATTTCCTAGTTTCTTCAGATTGGTGATGAACAACGTCGTGATGCTTCTCTGCGACAACTCATTGGCCATCTGTAGTCTGCTCCAAATGACACGTCACTTCGCACGTACGTCCTCCTGAATGGCACGCTGTACCATCGTAGCCTCCAGCCAGATGGCCCTGAGCTCCTTCTTGTCGTGCCGAAAAATTTGCGTTCAACCAAGCTGCACGAGCTTCACGGTGAACCAACTGCTGGTCATCTGGGTGTATCTCAGACGTACGACCGCGTGCGTTGCCACTTCTTTTGGCGCGGTCTCGCCAGGTCTGTTCGCCGTTACGTGTCCTTCTGCGATAAATGCCAACGTAGGAAGCGACCTACTGCGCCCCCGGCTGGCTTTCTTCAACCGATCTCCAACCCAACCGAACCTTCCTGCCGTGTTGGTATGGATCTTCTCGGTCCTTTTCCCGAGTCGAAATTGGTCAACAAGTGGGTCGCCACTTCTATAGACTACGCGACTAGGTATGCCATCACTCGAGCGCTCCCCACCAGCACCGCTACTGACGTTGCGGACTTTTTGCTCCACGACGTCATCCTACACCATGGCGCTCCTCGCCAATTACTTACGAATCGTGGCCGCGCATTTTTGTCCCGTGTAATCGACGGTCTTCTGCGCTCTTCCTCGACGCACCACAAGCTGACCACTTCCTTCCATCCCCAAACAATTGGCCTTACCGAACAGCTAAATCGGACCCTCACGGACATGCTCGCGATGTATGTGTCCTCCGACCACCATGACTGGGACCTGGCGCTACCTCACGTGACCTTCGCGTACAATTCTTTGCGCCACGACACCACTGGTTATTCACCCTTTTATTTGCTTTATGGCCGTGATCCGACGTTACCACTCGACACCCTACTTCCAACCACTACAACGCCGTCAACCGAATATGCACGCGATGCAATTGCCCTTGCCGACCACGCACGTCAAATCGCCCGCTCTAGACTTTCGGCTTCACAAGCCACCCAGAAAGCCATCTACGACAGCCGGCATGCTGACGTTCTCTTCTCACCCGGTTCTCTTGTTCTCCTGTGGTGCCCAGTTTGTCGAGTTGTCTTATCAGAGAAGTTGTTGTTTTGCTACATGGGTCCTTACCGTGTCATCCGCCAGGTAACCGACGTCACCTATGAGATCATCTCTGCATCTGAGACCACAAGCCTGCCTGTAACCACATCTAGTGATGTTGTGCACGTCAGCAGGCTGAAACCCTACCACCTGCCTACTGAAGACCGTAGTTAATGTGCACCTAGACGCCGCTTCTACCGCCGGAGGGGGGGGGGGGGGTTAATGCTACGTAGCTGACATATAGGGGTCAGAAGACGACAATGAGGAAGTGGTCTGTCGGTTGTGCGTGCTGTCCTACGCAACACAACCGACAGACCATTCGACGCCATACGCAACAGTTTGAATATAGATATTAAATAGACACGCCTCGTGTCATTTTCACGTAGCAATATATATATATATATATATATATATATATATATATATATATATCAATATCAAGTGAGAGTCTTCTGTGAATCTAGTGATAACTAGAAATTGGCTTGAGCGGACAACCGTTCGAAAACTTTTAGTACTCCTACGTTTCCGCCGGGATACGGCCTTCGTCAGGCTTCCCTGACAAAGCCCGGACCCCGGCGGAAGTGTAGGAGTAATAAAAGTTTTCATACGTTTGTCCGCTCAAGCCGATTTCTATATATATATATATATATATATATATATATATATATATTTATAGCCACAAATGCACTTCTTTGCTTGATATATATTACCAGACACTCTAAGCTGAACATGCTTAAATAAAAGTGGCAGACTAGACTACAGCAGCCTTCTACAGAGGCTCAGACCAATAAATACGGATGCAAGAACTTTTCTACAATTGATATAAATATAGGTAATATTACCTGACTGAGCAAAAACAGTATTAATGAAAAAGCAAATAGACAGAGAATACCGGGCAGTGTATTGCAGACAATCTATCCGGTGGTGCCGATGACGCCTTTAAGTAATGAATGCGCGCCTACTCTATTCATATATCTTGATATCTTTCGTTTTGCATAGTTCCAACGTGTTTATATATAATATATAGGTTTCGGCGTTTTATGTGTGAAGATTAGGACAACAAAGATATTATATGCTTTCCATTTAGGAATATAAAGGTGCACATTCTAAGCAACGCCATTGCGCGCCAGTAGAAAAAAAAATTGGTGGGAAACTTATTTTGAAAGTTTTGCCGCTTCACTATGTTAAGTGTAAGCATTTTGACATAAAGTTCACCCAGAGTATATCTATGGGAGTGAAGTCGGCAATCGATAAAGTTCGTGAAACTAATGAAATACTTCGCGACTCTTCTCCCCACACACAGACGGTGTCATTTGCTTTACAATACATGTCTAGATTGCTCTTCTTAACTCACGATTTTACTGGGACCGAGTATTAAAGTAAGAGCGATACTACTATGCAAATTACGACATGTTTTTATAGATTTTAAGTTGGCTTGTTGTAAACGTAAAACTTGAAGGAGCATTACCATGGGTACTACTGCACGGACAGTTGTAAGTGCGGCGGATCTGTTGCGGAAAAAAAGTTGCCAACCAGACAACAAAAGAGTCACTTCAAAGGGAAGCTCTTTCGCCCACACAATGCAGCAGAGACAGAAAACAGACTGCGCTAAGGGGCCAACGGGCGTGAGACGAATTGAGCGCCTAGCTTCATACTTTGTTCCAGCGAGCGTGTGCCAGTTTCTGCGAGTGAAAGGAACAATGGTGTAAACAAAGAGGGAAGTCTTGTCAGTATGCTCTCAAGCAGTGCCTTTAATGCTTTCATCCGCTTTGAGTTTGAAGTGTTTTTCCAGCCAATTTACAAAACCACGTGGTCATAGGCGCCAAAGCAAAGGAGGTCCACCAGGCTTTTATTCAGTGGCGTTTGTTTTCTGTTAACGCATGGGCGAACAAAAGCCGCCATGCTTGGTGCTCAAGCTAATATAAATATAATTTTGCGCGTATTTTACCAACAAGCCATGTTTGCTTTTACGCTCACTCTCTCCTGACGCAGAAGCGTACTTCAGTGCTGCTCTGAACAATAACTTCTCAGGACATCATTGAAGGTTATTTGTGTCTCTTTAAAAAGCGAATAAATTCGCCAATGTTAGCTTAAGCTGTATCATTGCAGTAACGTCGTACGCGACAATCAAGACATTGGAGGAGCGATCAGACTGCTAGTATTCATTAGTAATGTGTTATTGCTAGTAATCAGTAATATTTTCAAACAGATGATTTTGCTGTAGAAGTGTACTTGTGTGTATTTCGTAAAAGTTAATAAGCGTAAACGCGTCGGTAAGTTTTCTCAAATATTCTGACACCGCTCTCAAGCAAAGTATAGTTTTTAGGTACCAATGATGAATAGGAAACAGACCATGAGCGTAGTAGGGCCTGCGACGAGTGGAATTGTTGACACAACTTGAGCACCTCCGGGAAATGTTTCTGAAATTCTTATACCACTCTCCACCCAAACGTGCGGTTTAAGGCAGTAACAACGGACCCTTCACCCATATTATGTACAATAAGCACCGGTGACGAGTAGAGGGGTTTACCCAATATCTGTGCTAAAACCTATCTTTTATGAATTCTCATGATTATCTGAAAAGTATACACCCGAAGGTTCTTCGCTCCTAATATTACACAGGCGCTGTCGGCGTGTGGGCACCCTGGTTTATATTATCTGCGTAATTGTTATGCAAACAAATAAATTACCTAATATACATTCACGCACAATCGTTTCACGGAAGTGTGTTTGCTGGGAATGACTATTGTTCTCATTGTAAAGTCACATTGTCGCACCAGGGAGGACTCATTGCCGATGTGTCCTCGAACGACCGATTATCAGTTAATGAAAAACAGCCTACAGGACTTACGCATACGAGGACCGTATTTTTAGCGCTGCGCAACATTTTTTTGCATTAAATGATGCCACCGCCACTGAACAATTGTAAACCATTATAATTATCGTTAAATAAAACAAGTTGTCACACGCCAGTTTTCTCAATAAATTAACTATAGGATAGGTTTAGGACCATAACAAAAATGATAAGATTAACTTATAAAGAACTAAGGATTTAATAAACGAAAGTGACACTATCAAATTAATTGTCGAGTCTGTTGATGAAGACTCAGGTTCTCTAAAAATGGCTGGTAGTAAATGTGGCGCAGCAATACTTGGCCTACGAGTCCAATTATATATTTTCTCGAAAACTTAGCGTAATTTTATTGCATATCTGTATTGACAGCACATAATACACAGCCTTAGGCTGTGAGAAGAGTATTAAGTTGAAAATAAAGTCCCTCTTTATGACGCTACTATAAAAAGATATCTCGACGCTACGTGAAAAATAAACGATTCCCTCGTAGTCACTGTCAATCAACGAAAGATAACAGGTGAGGACCACTCACCAGGCTCGCGAAATACAAAAAAGAGCACAATATTTCCTCCTGATATGTCTTGTCCTTCTTGCCAACTTTTGTGACGTAGACAGTAATTCCCGTGACGTCTACGGTGTACATGCTGTCGATTGGTTCATATAAGCGAAATATCCCGTGTGATTTGTCTACTGCACTGCTTTGCCATGCAGCCGCCTATCCGTTCTTCTTTGTGTTGCAAGAAGATCGTGCCCAATCAACCTATCAAACTTCATTTTTGCGTTCATAACTGCGCAAGAGGCGATAACAGCACGTAGCCGAGAAGTGCGATATATTTAGAGGCTCTAGCACGTGGTGTCCATATTGTTCACGTGCTTTTAATAATCAATGGGCGAGGAGGATGCACTGCGTTTACGAAGGAGAGGAGAAAATTACCCCCTTGTCTCTAAACACGGATTGGTGAATGGCCTTTTAGCGTCTTCTGCATATGAGGAGTTATTATTATTACTTCCACCTGATTGACTCTTGATTTCGGTTACTGATTGGCTGAAGTTCCTAAAGCTGCATTGTTCCTGTTTTTGGTTCTTTCAACTGTGCCTTTAGAACTATGAATGAATACGAGACAAATGAAATGCGCTACTTCACAACGAACGTAGGTACCTGAGATACACTATTGGCCATGCGTATATAGCAGACCATGCAATAACTATATTAGTGTGATCGCGTTCGCTGTCATACAATAGGTTTGTTGAGGTCACACATTGAATATACGTGTGAAGGTCAGTATTCATTCACTGCATGGTTATCCCGCATGCGAGATACCTTACTATACAAGGACTGACCTGTCAAGCTTCTTTAAGTGTTCCGTGTTTGGATAATACGTCAATCTTTTACTACCGCTTTGAAAAGGCATTGCGCGTGCGGTACGTCTAAATGGTACAAAGCGTACTGATGCAATACTTTGCCGATTTCTCGAGTAGCTGAACGCACTCCGCGAAAACCAGATAGACAATTCATTAATTGTTCCAGTGGAAAGTTGGAATGCCGTCATGAATACATTTTAAACATTCGTTAAGTAAATAGGTAGATTGTTTATCTGATTAAATCATAGCCAGCGCTGCTCAGCATGGTACATTTGCCGAACGGTGACCAATCGTGACTTTTTCCTTGCAACAATTAATTAGCAAATTTCGCAGTTTAGTCTACCTGAAAACATTCAATTCTAAGAAAAAATAAGCTTTGGTGAATAATTATAAGATTTATTTTTGCTTCGTTTCCAGCAAAGCAACAGAGTTCCCGTTGCCCCTTATATTATGGGCCTACCGAGTTTCAGCACTGGAGCAAGAAACTTTGATAGCGCAAAACAACTGAACGTGTAATATTATGCATTTCCTGAATGCTATTTTTATAGTAAATAGACCGTAAAAGCATGTAGAACGTATAATGCAGGTGAGCTTGAGAACCTCACATTGGAACTTTCGGAGGAAACATGTGCATTGCATGACTGTAATTAAAGTTGCTCCCCTGTGGTTCATTGATTGTTTGATGTCATGGGCCAACACAGTGCAGAATCGGAACAAACTGCAGCTTCTCCTCAAAACACGTTTTTTTGGAAAAAATATTGCCTAGTACCAAGTAACGAAAGGGCTGCGCATTCAACTGCTGAGTCTATTCGGTGATTCAATCAACGTTAGAAAATTCCCTCTCATTTGATGCAACGCTGGAAGAATTTGACTTCATTAGGAGGCATCTTACAATAGTGGCTGGACTTTTTCTACTGCAGCGGTATCGCACACTCTTAGTATAGCAACAAAAGAAAAATACTGACTCACATGCAATTTCGCGGAATTGAAATATGTGTTATTACAATGGAGGAACAAGATGTTGGGAAAACAAAAATCGAGTGTCTAAGGATACAAAGAAGAAACAAATACGCCAATTTGCCCCTGAAACCATGATTTCATATAATCCTTGTGTTCTTGAAGGTTTCGCGTTTTATTTTTTAAGCGTTAGGGGATCACTTAGCGTCAAATTTTATGCAGTAACAACGTGCTTTATAGTTGGTATACTAATAAAATAGAATAAAAAAAACTGTCACTTGTGCGCATCAGCCATCGAGCAGAAGGTACTTAATATAGTTATTCTGAAGGTTTATTCGACAGTAACCGTGATATTATTTGCACTCGCTCTACCAATTGTACAGCAAGTTCTGCAAGACCATGGTAAAACTATTTGCTACACTTTTTTAACGGGAAATCTTACTTCGCTATGATGAAAGCCACAACTACATGACCAGCCATCACAAGTTCTTGATTCTCATACCTGGACATTTTAGAGTAAAATTTGTTCAGTTTTGCACGCTTACCCACAATTTGCACAACCAGGCGTCTTCAATACATACACTCGATTTCCTCCATATTTTATTGGCGTCGTATGTGCACATTCGTGCACACGTATGAGCGGTCATGCTCACAATGCCGACAACGCAAAAAGACACCCCTCTACACACCTATGGTCTGCTCACGCAGATCCCACGACCGGCCATGCCCAACGTCACATTGACATTGACCTGTGTGACCTCGTTCTATTTACGTCTTTTAGAGACATTTGGGTTGACGTTACTGTCATTCTATTAAAGCGATACACCGCTATTGGTTCTATTAGACCCCATCACACAGAATCTTTTTTTGAGCGGGAACTCTCTGTCCGTGAGGGTGCACTACTTAAACTTTTGTATGACAGCAGACGTTTGTACCATTCCGAAGTCGTCAAAGGACACCTTGTTGAATGTGGTATCGTTCATTGCACTACTACTGCCTACAATTTCCAAACTAGTGGCTATACGCAAACAGTCAACGGCAATCCTAGTGAACTGCTTCACAACACTGTGGTTGGTACAAAATTTCATTCTTCGGGACGTATGCCTATGACGCTACCCTATGGGTGACTGCATCATTATCACGATCAATTTTTTCTATATGGCCTAGACACATCAGCCACTCGAGACTTTATTCTGCCAACCCAATTTATCCAAATCTACGCACGTATTCAAAGCTGCCTTCCACGAAATGATGTGTTTTCGGTTGTCGTTCACAACGGTCTACCAACAGAAACAGAAGTCTTAACAGGGTGTAGACTACCCTAATGGCCCCTTTTTTCACGCTTCTTATTACAGCTGTCAATATTAGCCTCTCCAATTTCGCTTCTAGATACCAGGGACCCTAGCATGTTGTTTAAAAGACGTCACCTGTCAACAATATCATCGGGCCTGTTGCACCACCTACAATAGAACAACGCTTTTGTGAGCTTTAAACCGTACAAGGGCATTGTATAAAGCCATATTACGATGCACGAGTAAAATGGCCCCAGTGAGCCGGCAGTGCTGCTTCTTTAGTGAAGCGCACGATTGTAGTGAAGGGGAGGGCCCGCTTAGCCTGAATCTGCTTAGCCTGGCGTAGGAGGGGGTGAAAACGTTCCTAATAACTCCAGAAAGTTTATGGCAAGGCTCTTGGCCACTCCTGAGGGCGACTTAATACCTTGTCACCTTTAACCTCACAGGAGTTCGTAAATGTTTGTCTTCCTTGCAGGGGTGTCGCCAGAGGGTGGCACCCTAGGCCTGTGCCCCCCCCCCCCTCCTCCACCTCCCCATATCGAAATGTTTCCTCGCCTTGGCATAGAGAGCAAAAACTGACTATTTCAAGAGGATCCTCTCCCCGAAATCAAAAAGGTGCCCCCCTCCTCCCAAAAAAACTTTCTGGCTTCAAGCCTGGTTTCTAGGCGCTGGGACGAAAACCTGCTGTATAGTGTCAAGACAGCCAAGACACAAATTTAGTCACAGTGAACCAAGCGTCGCATACCCATCATACTTGTAGGTGTTCCTTCATCCTTCCGTGGCGCACATAATGCCGTACCTATTGTAGTAAGAAGCTATCAGTAGCAAGAGACGAGGTATATCTGTGATTATTGAAAAAAAAATGCCTGACTCAAAACGTGTATTACCCTAGCAACGTTCACGGTCCCTAAGCCTGTAGCGCTGAAGCAACAAAACAAAATGAAAACAAAAGAACGAATACATAGGGACGACTTGGTAATGCTGAAAAAACCAAGAAAGAGAATCGATTGAAGCCACCATTACAATTGACTCAGAAAGCATCTTGGTTTCGATCCTGACATTTTACGCCTCTCCCGGCCACGACACCAGTGAAGCGAGAATGGTGGTCGTAAAACAACAACAGCACAAGAGCAAGTAAAATAAATGAAACGAACGACACATAAATACTAATGCTTATTGATGGACGTTGCCGAAAACATGTTTTGCTTATTTGGAGCGGTTTCGAATTGTTTATCTTGCGCGCTGTTTTCTGCTAAACGGCGTATACTTCCAAAAGCTGCCATTCGAATATAAATGTCTTCTCGAGCATATATTTGTTTTGCAAAACTTTTCCTGATCATTTCTTTGCTGCTTTTGTTTCATGATTTCTGGGGTCTGGTTTTATGCGTTTTCCTGTTTCTTTTGCTCTGTCGATGCTCACTTACGTATCCTGATCATCTGCAAGGTTTCGCTTATATTTTTAGACGACAGCTAGCAGCTTAGCTTCATCTCTTACAGCAATGGCTCTTACAGCAAGCCACGGTAGCAGAACCTCTACCTTCTCGAAAGAATATGATGAACATGGCAAGCGCTGGGCCACGTTAAACTGGAAAATACCTGAGACGCATTGATTGCCCTTTACTGTACCAAGCAATTCAGAACATGGTAACTATGTTAACGTAGCGTTTGGTGCGAAATAAACAAGAGAGACGGACAAAATTTGTCCGTCTCTCGTGCCTATTTCGCGCAAAAAGCTACGTTAAGAATGAACCAACTCGTCTAACAAGACACTTCGTAATAACTCTGTTAGCATATATGACACTCTTGGAGTCCTACACACCCACGAAAACGCTCAACATGAACATGCACAATTGTAGTGCGCCATAAAACAATAAGCATGGGGTTTCGTAAATGGCGTGGTCCTCCGTGCAGAGATAATGCGGAGGCCTGTTGAAGAACTCGTTAGCCCATTGGTCCTGGTATGAGTGTGCGCAGACGCAAGGGGTTCGGCGATGCAATTTTCGTGGGCCCCCGAAGCCTATCCTAAAAAAACACTTTTCGAAGTCACAATAACAATTTATGAAACTTGCAGGCCGCTCACCTCCGTGACAAGCTGTAGTAAATATTGTGGCGTAGCACAATATTAGGACCGTTCCTTGTCAGAGGAAAAAAAGGCATCTATTCCACCCGGAATGTTGTGTCTCTATATGACTCGCCACTGCCCTTTACGTCTTGACTACTTTCTCTTTAGTGCGAAGAACCCTTCATAATTTCTAGTTGCCAAAATGGTTCCGAAACATTCATGGCTGAGAACAACTGCTGTTCAGATTTTCGGTGCCATCAGCTATCTATGTGCCTGCTTGCTCGCTTACAAATGTTTAAAATCAGGAATGTAGGCTCCTTTCTTGTAGAATTCAAAAAGTACATTGTCGTTTTTAACACGAGAGTGTTGGATGATGGGATCCACCGAAATTTTGATGGCGTGCTTCAGTCCCGGGTGTGACGTAAAATTGACGCTGCCAAACAAAAAAGCCAAAGAACACAAAAAACTTTCTCCCACCTGGAGTCTAAGCTCTCACCCCTTGGCCTCCACCTCCGCGGAGTGGATGATGGTGAGGTGGGTGAACCTCCAGAGGGTTTTCGTTGATACCGTTAATTCTCCGGAAATCTCGCCCAACAAATGATCGAGGAAAACGTGGTGTGTGCAGAATATAATTTTATTGTTATTGTTTTTTTGCTTCCCTTGCACATTACGATCTTGTGGTCCGACAAGTTGACTAATAGCGGTGATAGCACCGGTCTTACGGGGACGTTTGCAAAGATAACGCCATGCACGGTCCCCACACGGTCGTGAGTGTTAGATGGCCTAGAGAAACGCCCCTGAGCGAGTACCTCACCACCATGTGCTTAAGAATCTATTGGTCGGAGGTGTCAGATATGTGCACGCCAAAGTCGACTACGAAGATGAACGATCTGTTTGTGCACTTGGCTTCAGTATTTGCAGGTAGAGTCTACGAAGAGTGTTACGTTTCTGCTGGAGAGGTTGGATTCTAAATACATGAATATGACGACAATACTCGAGTCGTCTAGTTCAACCGACCATACTCGCCGTAATGGCTCTGGCCGTTGATTGACACTTGTAGGTCACGAGCAGGGATTTGTTACTTAACGTAAACGGCCAGCCGACCGATGGTGCATTCTGCCTCATCGGTGCACTTCTTGGGCTCGTACGAAAGGTCTTGCAGCGGCTTCCTTGGCGCGCATGGTGTTGGGATCAGCTTCTCGCTGCGTACGTTTCGTAGTGGTGGTGTTGGCGCGTACTATCTCGGCAGCCGCCCAGTGTCACGCTCACACCACGGGATCATGCCAAAACGCACAAGCCACAGCGGCCTTGTGCACCCGCCGCTGCTTGTCATCCATGGCCCACCAAGCGCAAGCCGACAAGTATGACCACAATCCAGGAGAATGAAAGATAACGTGCAGCCAGCGTAGACCTGCGCAGCTGCCAAACGAAGAGCAGTGGCGATTCCAACGCCATCTAGTGTGCATTCAGCCAACCGGCATATTGTGGATATTTCTATGGGATAGCGCCATATAAGAAACTAGTCGAGAAAAGGCGAGGAAGACACAAAATGCGTACAGTGCCGTTTAGTATATAGTCAAATCTAAACTTTGATGACTAATTTGGCAAGTTTAATATCCTAAAATTATCAAATGATTATGAGGAACGCCGTACTTGAGGGCTCCGGCAATTTTGACCACCTGGTGTTTTAACGTGCTCCCGAATCTCAGCACGCGGGCAAGAGCATTTCGAGCACCACAGCCGGGATTTGATCCCGCGCCCTGTGGGTCAGCGACCGAGTACCTTAGCCACTGGACCACCTCCGCGGGGCCCAACAGCAGTTTGCAAGCCTTTCTTAGACACAGCGCCATCTATTATTGTATTATAAATGAGACGCTATTGGGTACGCTGGAGGGATGAGGTATTTCCTTCAACCATTAGAAGCTTCGTCTTTAAAACACCTGGTACTTCATCCACTAAGGTGTCGAAAGAGATTGACAGTACATTAGAAACGCGTCTTATATATCTCATATATTCTCTTTCGCACGTGCTGTATGTTGACTAGGTGGGCTGGTGCCGCTGTCTCTGAGCGTTTAAGAGAAGTAGTGTGCCACACTTGTTAGCATCTATTCGCAACTTTCACCACTTAGAGAGGGCGCTAGTACAAGCCAAATATGGTTGTCGTTCGGAGGTTCGTGCCGCCGGCGCGCCAGCAGCCGCCGCCTGTGTGCCAGTCACTTCGAAATGCGTAGTATTTTTGGCTGCAGCCGCCGTGTTGTCAACGCTTTGCTCAGAAGGTGGTTGACTCTAGCATGCATTATATTCGACACTGCGTGTTGAGAAACCCGTGTGCGGCGTATATTGAAGGAAAAGAAGTTTTGAATGACGGGCACATCATCTGCTGCGGTGTGAAGGAATGCACGTACAGCTTTGTGAATGCTGCTCGTGCCACGGCCGGGGAAGATCGAGTGGCCGCACTCGTGCAAAGCAAGAAACCTCGCCCTTGACTGCATGGCGTCTGCACAGCGGTATTCAACATATTTCGTGTTTCTTCTAGCTCAGTAAGCAAACAATAAAAAGTGAATCATTGCTACTACGATTCAGTACCTGTCTGAGTTCAAAATAACCGTAATAGAAGTTGCCAGCGACAAACTATAAAGCACCAGTGAACCGCCAAAATGAGGCCGACTTAACGATGGCATGGGCTGGCTGCGTGGGCATCCCCCAAACGACAGTTAAGGCGGATGCCGCATGGCAACGCCACGATCAATGAAAGTTGCGTATACAGAACGATGCTTCGATCGCACAGGTGAGACACGGCGTCCACGATTGCACGCTGGTGCGCTATCTCGAAGGTCATAATTACAGCTTCTTAATAGCAGGAAAAAACCCTGACCACGCCTATATCGGGGAGTCACACACGATCAAATTGTGTGCTCCGCATTTCTCTTCGCGTTAGCGTGGGTCAGCTCGTTGTCGGAGTCCTGCACCTTCGACATACACTAACACTGTTTTGCCACCGACAACTGCGGGTGTCAAAGCCCCGACTATTGAAACTGCTCCAGTAAACGCTGCAGGTAACGTTGTTGACGGGTGAATATCGAGCCTTGATGGAGCGAGACAGGTGAGCGAGACGTAGAATGCATGCACGCGTTCACGGCTCAAGCTACAAACCTCTGCCTGCGGCATTGCACAAATGTAGCGTCGTAGCGTATGAATAAACGTGTAGTGTACGTTACCTTACTACTTTGGAGCACAGATGGTGCCGTTTATCTCCTTAATTCACGAGGTTTTGAAGACGCTCATATCCAGTGCCGATTTTCAGAATGTACCTGTTTATGTTAACTTTGTGAAGTATTGCGACATGCTCTGTTCATGTGCATGTTCTCAGATCCTGCTACCGAAAAAGTAGAATTACAATTACAGTTGCCAGTCGGAGCGATGGAGGTGTGCCACGTGTATATACACAAAAACGCCCGACAAAATCACACTAGAAGGATTCTAAAGTACACTACAGGGATATGAACCTATGATCGCTTGCTCCGCAGCATGCTCAACTAGGCACCTATACCCACTCGCCGCTTGCTCAGTGGGATCCTAATGAGGAGCTTTTCTTGTGCGCCGTTTACTACTGGCAGTACTGAGATCTCGGAAGCGCTTCGTCATGTTTAGTACCCGCAAGGTAGTACGAAAGTTATGATTTAAAGCAACGCTCCTAGATTGTGTTACCTTCTCCTGAGACACGCGCTAAATGAGCCCGATTTCGTACTCAATATCAACATCGAATGCCGGGCAAGCAAAGATTTGAACGCAACCTCTTCGCAAGAGCCACAGAAAGGTCACTCCACAGGCCGCAGTGTTCATCCAGGTGGCAATAGCATGTCAACACTTACAACGCACTGAATAAACTAAAAGTAGCAGCTATCTGGTAGTTTGCGTTCGTTTTTTTGCATGCCTGTGCATTCTCTTCGAGAGACCTTTGTGTTGGATTCGCGTTATTTAGCGGCCGTGGACGAGCTGGCACAGTTGGTAGTTCGAGCAGCATCCATTGTGTGTGTTCCTTTCGTGTGTTCAGTAGCTTCCGCGACGCGGTTTAGGTATCGCGCTGCTTTCATTCAACTATGTGAAATTCCAATTATTTATTACACACACTCGTTCGCTTCGCTGTTCAGGCAAAAGTGTGAGATTATTGAGAAATTTCAGCTGGCATTGCTATACGGCTTTGTCTCGGAATCTGTGATTGCCTCGCAGATTTTTTCAGAGTAAATTTTGTTGGTAGTAACACTACCACTTGAATCTCAACATTTTTTATTGTAGTAAATAGAACGCAGTTGAACTAAACGTTGTTGCAAGGGTACATCTTCAGATTTCGTTAACAAAATCTTCTGAACCTAGCTGCATAGTGGGGTTGCACACTGTATAGTTGCTTCTACAGTAACATAACTGTTGAAATCAGGACCACAAATTAGGTGAGGCTATTTATGGTGGCGTGTTTTTTTATCTTACCACACTGAATAAATAATGCACTCATTTCATGTCACTATAAAACGTGCAAACTTAGGACGCAGATGATGTCCCAAATAGCACAATTACAAATATTCCAGAAAAGAAAGACAATGGAAGTGCATGCGTACGTAGTTAACATACGATACATAAATGAAAAATTCGGATTCTCAACTAGAATAAACGCGGCAAGTGTACGTGATCAAATTTTGATTGACTTGTACCAACCTGTGTTTTCTCAGCAATCTAGCAATGACACTTGATCATCCAGGATTCACGTCTCGCGTAATCATGAAATTCATTTCGCAGAAGGCGACAGGCTGAATCCCCGTAACAAGAAAAGAAAGAACAGCAGTGAAGTTATTCAAAATAAACCAATCACTACTTACGATTGAGCATGAGTGAATAAAACAGCGGCTATTGGTAAAAGTAAACTATTCATTAGACAGACGATAAGTGTCACGTCTATTGCTCTCTTATTAAAACGGGCGCCGCTGCCCTTTTCATTGCGTTTTGACTTTTACCTAAAAACTGCACTGTTCAGTGCAGTCTTACCTCAGGACAAATTCAGAAAATTAATTATGCCTTTTGTTATGTACTTTTATTAGGCGGTCATAAACCCCTGAACAAATTATGTTCAACGCACATTTTATTTCAAGTTCTTTGCAGTTCGGTTTTGGCAACATCTACTTACAGGTAAATGCTCAGTGTGTCCTTTGTAAGAGCAGGAAGCAAAACAAAGGCATTCAATGTAGTTACCAGAAGTGAAGTGCATAGTGTGTGCAGCCAAACATAAATGGGCTGGCAGAAAAGTGGGGTGACTGAGGTTAAAGGAGGCTATTAGGAAATTCTGAAGAATTAGAGCAATACAGAAAAGCAAGCGCTCTGATAAAGACTAGCCGAAAAAAATTGCACAGAAAGGAGCCGTTCTGTCAAGCTGCTTCCAAATATTTTGCTCTCTGGGCTGGGCTGAAAGTTTGTTTATTTGATTTTTTTTTATTGGAGCTTTTGTGACTCTCTCTACTCTAGCTAAACAGAAAAGAGCGAACCGTACCATATGTTTTTCCGAGCATGGCCATGTTGTTGTTAGACGTTTACAGGCTAAAACATACATTTTCCAGTAGCTTTAGTACTGTTTCTTGAATATACCTGCAACATGTTTTTTATTATTTTTTGCTCAGCAAGCAGAAAAGAAAAAATCTTTTTGTGCAGGTCACAAAGCCTGGTTTTTCCATTCCTCTGGAGAACCGTACTCACCTACTTTTTCGGGTTTGTTGCTTCTTCGATCATTTCTTACTGAAATACACATTCTAGTACATTAGGCATTGTCTCGAACACCTAATATGAACTTAAAATGGTTTCGAGAACAAGTTATACGAGAGGCATTTATATGAAAGTCCATTGTGCTGAAAATTTTGGTAGACTTGTAATTATTATATACGTGATGTCAGTTCCTGTTTTTTTTTGTTTAAGATGCACTCTTTCAAAACAAGCTGTGGACCCTCCTCGGTCGTGGAATAAGTATGTCAATATATCCTAACGCGTCTATTTGAACTCATAGATCCGAGAAGTGGATTCACATACCCTGACTCATACGACACAGGTGCAACCCATATATCTATACGTAAACACCGGGAGTGAAATGTGCGAAAATAAATATTTGTAATTGCTTGATGCGTTTTGAGTATGAGTGATGGTTTTCGAATAGTTCAGCTCGTTGTACAAGTGAAGTTACTTTGTAAGGTCGACCGTTGCCTGACGTTTCATTTTGTGCATAGCATATACCATCGTAGTGCAACGCATTCTATGTGGTGAGAGAACACTCACTCTAGCTTTATCCAGCTTGAAAACACCCGCAAACGCTTCTTACTACGGCAAAGCGCTCTCTATTGACCCTAGTCTGGACATGCCGCCTTTCATGATAGTACTCACACTTGCATAAAGGTATTCATATTGCGCAAAGCAACAAAATTGCATTTACAGTTGGAAATACTTAACTTAGAAGATCTTTTCGAACAAAGCAATTAGTAATATAAGGCGTGTGTGAAAATAACAAACGCCATAGGCTATAACAATATCGTGGCTATGGAACTCGTCGTTGACCCGCAGGTAGCGGGATTGAATCCCCGCCACGGCGGCCGCATGTTTGGTGGAAGCGAAAATGATTGACGTCCAGGTGCTTAAATTTAGGTGCACGAGAAAGCCCGAGTGGTCCAAATTTCTGGAGCCGTCCATCCACTACGGCGCCTGTTATATTCATATGGTGGTTTTCGAACTTCAAACCTGAACAATTAATAACAATTATAAGGACAATGGCCAAATAAACTTCTCGAAGAATAATGAGACACAAGATTGCGACAGGTATGTCGAATGCTGATGTAGTGTAACAGATATGTGGTTTTTGTATTTAGGAGAATCGAGTGACGTTGCGATCGCTTTCGCAGCAATGATAGTGATCAAAGTATATATATATATATATATATATATATATATCTATATATATATATATATATATATATATATTCATATTGCGCAAAGCAATGAAATTGCATTTACAGTTGGAAATACTCAACTTAGAAGATGTTTTCGAACAAAGCAATTAGTAATATAAGGCGTGTGTGAAAATAACAAACCCCATAAGCTATAACAATATCGTGGCTAATATAGTACACGAATACCACAGACAGAAAGGAAACCGAGAAAACTTGACCAAATCTGAAAAATTAAGTATGAAAAATTTGGCATCTAGGACAGACATAACAATAAAACCCGCTGACAAAGGAGGAGCAATTGTAGTCTTTAATACAACCAACTACTTACAAGAAGCACACCGCCATCTAGACGACTCAAGATTTTACGAACGCCTCCCAGGTGATCCGACCGACGAATACAAACGTATCGTATCAACAGAACTAAAGAAACTGTTGGAAGCAGAAAAGATAACCAACACTGACCACAAACTGATGCAAGCAGCATACTCTCGTCCAGGTCGCTTCTACATCCTCCCAAAAATTCATAAACCCGGTAATCCAGGTCGACCAATCATATCAGGCATCGGTACAATAACTGAAACCATATCAGGGTACGTGGACAAACTAATAAGCCACATTCCATGCACACTCGCGTCGTACATGAAAGACACCACACATTTTCTCCGAGACATTGCGGGTATCTGTGTGCCGAAAAACTCGTACTTGGTTACTCTTGATGTCTCTTCATTATATACAAATATTCCTCACGATGACGGCATAGCTGCATTACAAAACATGTACACAAACCATAGACAATCTAACACCCCAGATTTCTCTGCCATTGCAACTTTACCGAGGATGGTCCTCGAATTAAATTCATTCGAGTTTAACCAGGAGTATTTTCGACAAATCAGCGGGACCGCTATGGGCACCAAAATGGCACCTAATTATGCCAACATATTTATGGGAAAGCTAGAATCTGAATTTCTTGCACAAAGTTCCTTGAAACCAATGTTATACAGTAGATACATAGAGAAATCTTTTTTATTTGGACCCACAGCGAGGACCAACTTCTCAGTTTTATCGACACTTACAATGCTGTACATTCGAACGTACACTTCACACACACATACTCGCAAGTTACCGTAAATTTTCTTGATGTTACCATAACGATAGAAGAAGAGAAGCTCTCTACAACCCTATATCACAAACCAACGGATCGACAACAATACCTCCATTACCAAAGCGATCACCCACGCCACTGTAAAAACAATATTCTATACAGCCAGGCTCACCGGTTTAAGCGAATCTGCTCTAGTGACGCTGACTTTGACACGAGCTCACAAAGGCTAAAACTTATGCTTGAGAAACAAAAATACCCCCCCGCATGTAATAATGACGCTGTTCAAAAAGCAAGAAAACTAAAGTGTGAAGACTTACTTATGAAGCGACCACCACGAGAAGACCCACAACGAACAAACCTCTGCTTGACTTACAACACAAACTTCCCCAACGTAAACAAAATCCTTAAACGACATTACAACATTCTGGAAAAAAGTGAACGTCTGAAACACGCATTCCCATCCGCTCCAGGCGTCGTTTACCGACGACCACGTAACCTCAAAAACACCCTTGTCCACTCCCAAATTAACACATCACCCCCCAATAATTCATGCCGTCCTTGCTTAAAGCCACGATGTCTTGTATGTAAGGCGATGCGAGAAACAGACAAAGACCAGCACGCAATCCAAGTTTTCGATTAACATACGAGGAAACCTAACATGCGATTCCTCTAATGCGGTGTACCTACTCGAATGCAATGTGTGTGGTATGCAGTACATCGGACAAACAGAAACACCATTTAGGATTCGCTTCAATAATCACAAAGCCCATGCGAAATCAGCCCCAAGTCTACCTCTATCAAAACATCTCAAACTTCCCGACCATGCATTCGACAAACTATCAGTAACGCTCTTAGAGACGGTATTTAAATCAAATCGCGAACGTGAACAACGAGAGTCATATCTTATCCACCGATTTAACACCCTCGATAGAGGAATAAATGAGAATCCTGGTACACTTGCAGCAATTAAAGCATTAGAAAACAATAACGGCAACAATGAAAATAGTAACTGAGTTCACGGCACTGCAGCTGCGAAGGGCACTGGACAACCCAAAACAATTCCAAGTGTAACTACTCTTCCTAAGTGCAGCTGTCGTCTGTTTTCTGTTTTATTTTACTACCCAATCAATTGTGCCATGCACGACATGCCCAACAGAAACCCTGTGCACAGCCGGGAGGCCCCCACTACACGCGTAATTTAGAAGCGTGCAAGGAATTCGCATTGCACCCGCTTGCACAGCCTACTGCAATACGGGGCACCCCTACTTTTACGACGAAATGTTGGCAGGGAGTGGAGTAGTTAAAGGCTTAGAACTTCCCAAAATGCCCGCTTACCAGCCTCTGCCACAATACGTGGCACCCCTCCTTCTACGACGAATTGTTTACGGGACCCCGAATAGTTAAAGGCTTAGGACTTCCTGAAAAGCTCTTTTTTGCCCCACACCGAACCGCCAGTGCCAGGAGGGGCCATCTGATCGGGAGGAATGCGTTAGTGAACGGAAACATACACAGACCGCTGACATCAGAAAGGTGAAGGGGAGATGGGGGAGAGAGATGAAGGGGGAAGTGGAAGGAAGAGTGGAAGGGGGGCACCCGAGGGGCGTCCACCGCATATTATTTTTCTCTTCTTTTTCTTTTTTTCTGTCCTTTTTCTTTTTTTTTCTTTTTTTCAGTTTTTTCCCTCTTTCCTTGCCCTCTGATTTGAGATTGTACAAAGCTGGGCACCAACAAACTGTATCTTTAATCCTGATGAAGGCCAGACTCTAGGCCGAAACGTCGAAATAAACCACGTTGTGACCGCTCACGGAGGATCTACTGGACTATATATATATATATATATATATATATATATAGTCTAGTAGATCCTCCGTGAGCGGTCACAACGTGGTTTATTTCGACGTTTCGGCCTAGAGTCTGGCCTTCATATATATATATATATATATATATATATATATGCAGTATAAAAAGAGGTCGACAAACGTGCGAAAAAACACTAGTTTTACTAACGTTTCGGCAGGTGGGCCTGCCTTCGTCGGAGTGAATCAATATATATATATATATATATATATATATATATATATATATATATATATATATATATATATATATATATATATATATTTATATATATATACATAGATATATATATATGTATATATTGTGAAGAAGTCCTTTACACGCCTTTATTAGGCCTGGAAGATGTGGCCAAAACAGTCACCTCCGAGGCACAGAACCGACTCAAGGGTCATCCCCACTAACGATGAAAATGAAGGACACTAGATGATGATGAAGTCGTACAGGTGATGAACAAGCGTCCTTTGAATGCCCACACTCATTCCCTGCGCATGAGAGCGGCCATCCCGGCCGCAACTTATAGATGCGGAGAACGCCTTGCAAAGGGCTTAATACGCGAGACATGCACTCTCTCGGTACCGCGACAGCGCCGGTCACTTGGAGCAATTAGAGGTAAAATAGTTAGTGGGTAAGGTCTGCTATAAGACTGTGTATGGGCTGAGGAACCGAAACTGAAATTTGTCGCACATTTTAGGAGTGCGAACTGATGTCCAGAGTAGCACCTCGTCGCCGGGGTGGAAGGTCACAGTGGTGTGAGATGCGTCATGCAGATATTTACGGGCTTGTTGTGTCTTCTCAGTGTTGAGTCTGGCGAGCTGGCGACAGTGATGGAGGCGGGACACATATTGTTCACAGGATGATGCAGATAGTGTAATCGGGGCTGTCAAAAACGAGACGTTCATAAAGGAAGATAGCGATTGGCCATAGACAAGGTGGAATGGCGAGAAGCCAGTTGGGCGTTGTTCGGCGGTATTATAAGCGAACGTTACAAACGGCAAAATCGCATCCCAGTTGGTGTAGTATGGCTGTTGTAGTATGGCAATGTACATAGCTATCATGTCGGACAGAGTTCGATGAAAGCGATCAGTGAGCCCGTTGGATTGGGGGTGATAGCTGGGGGTTGTCTTGTTACTGGTGGCGGAGGTTTTTAGCAATTCTTCCACAATTTGCGAAAGGAAAGCTTTATCACGGTCACTCAAGATGACACAAGGAGCACCGTGACGCAAGATCAAGGCTTCCAGCATAAATGTAGCCACGTCAGTAGCGGAGTCCAAATTTACGCAGGACGTTTCAGCGTAACGTGTAAAGTGGTTGACAGCTGTCACTATCCATCGATGGGCACTCAGAGTCGTAGGAAGGGGACCATATAGATCGATGCCAATGACTTCAAATGGTGCCAATGGACATGGAAGTGTCTGTAGCTCTCCGCATTGAGGTGATGTCGGAAGCTTTTGGCACTGACAAAGGTTGCAAGAGGCGACATACTTTGCTACGCTGGCGGACATTCCTGGCCAGTAGAAATGACCTTTATTGCGATCGTACGCTTTCTGGAAACTGAAGTGACCAGCAGTCAAGTCGTCGTGATAGGCCATAAGAATAGCGGCTTGAAGAGAACGAGGCAGAAGGGGCACCCAGCGTTGACCATCCGGGTGATCGATGTGAGGGTGAAAAACGCGGTTATCGAGCTTGAAATTCCTGAGTTGTCGCCAAAGGCGGGCATTAGGTGGTCGCGATTTCCCCGGAAGGCGATCTATGATGCGTCTACAGTAAGCGTCAGCGAGTTGATGTGTTAAGATGGAGCCGTGGTCGTCAGGTGGGATCTTGTCAATGACGGCTATAAACGAAACAGATGTGGAAGGACTATACAAGCGTTTGTTGCTGAAGTAAGTAGCGGAAGCAGTGGACGGCGCCGTAGGAAGTGGGCAGCGAGAAAGCGTGTCTGCGTCCTGGTGCCTTTTACCGCACTTGTCGGTAATAGTGAAGTCGTATACTTGAAGACGTATAAGCATCGACCAAGGCGTCCTGACAAATTCTTCAGTGTGGAAAGCGAACACAGGGCATGATGGTGTGTAACTATGATAAAATGTCGGCCATGTAGATAAGGTGGCAATTTCTGCACAGACCACTCGACAGCTAAACATTCCTGTTCAGTAATGGTGCAATATTTCTCGGCGTACGTCAGGACGCGGCTTGCAAACGCAACGACCCTTTCACGTGATGATTCATCGCGCTGCAGTAGAATACCTCCGATTCCGTGACCACTAGCGTCAGTATGCAGGAGTGTGTGTGCTGTTTCATCGAAATGACGAAGTACTGGTTCAGATGTAAGGGTGTTTTTCAGATGGCTAAACGCTAATTCGCAGGCAGGATACCACTCAAAACGAACACCAGAACCGAGTAATTTGTGCAAAGGTGCCGCTATCGAGGCAAAGAGTCGTATGAATTGGCGGAAATAGGAAGCCAGGCCAAGAAAACTGCGTAAGTTCTTGATCCTTTCAGGGCAAGGAAAATTAAGAACGGCCAATATTTTATCGAGATCAGGACGAATGCCATTCTTACTCACAATGTGGCCTAATACCTTAATTGTCTTACTGGCAAAACGGCACTATTTTGTGTTCAGCTGAAGGCCAGCCGAACCCAAGCACATGAGGACTTCGTTTAAACGGTGCAAGTGTTGAGAGAAGGTTTAGAAAACAATAATATCGTCCAAGGCAAGTTTTCCACTTCAGGCCACGCAAAATGGTGCCAATCATGCGTTCGAATGTTGCGGTTGCATTGCAGCCGCCGAAGGGCATTACATTGAACTCGTAAAGTCCGTCTGGTGTCGAAAATGCCGTCTTTTCTTTATCGTCTTGATCAATCGGTATCTGCCAGTACCCCGAACGCAGATCAAGACTCGAAAAGTAATTAGCTCCCCGTAGGGAATCCAAGGATTCATCAATACGTGGCTTAGGGTATACATCCTTGCGCGTGATCTTGTTTAGCGCCCGGTAATCTACGCAGAAGCGCACAGAACCATATTTTTTTCGAACTAAGACGACAATTGATGACCAAGGGCTAGCAGAGGGACGTATTATGTTCCGTCTCAACATGTAATCCACGTTTTCTTCAATAACCTTTCACTCAGCTACTGATACGCGATATGGCTGGCGACGAACGATTGACGTACCCTCAGTCTCGATGCGATGCGGGTTTACGTACGTCTTTGCCGATACGGGTGAATTGACGTCAAACAAAGCTTCGCGTTTTGTCAGTAATGTAAACAGTTGTTCAGTCTGCGAAGGGGTCAGGTCAGAGCTGATGGTAGTTTTGAGGGAGGAGGTGGATTGAGAACATGCAACAGGGAAATCTTCAGAAGAAGCGTCTTGAAAGGTTACCACAGAGAAAGGCTCCGGTGTAGCAATGCAAGCCAACGTTAAGCCCTTCGGAACCAGAAGTTTTTCGGGCGTCGGGTTCGTAGCGCAAATGGAAGCGAAGCCATCGTCGAAACGTATCAGACCTGATGCGGAGGCTATTCCTCTGGTGACACAGCGTACGGAGGGTTGTACGAGCACATCACCACAGTCAATGACATCAGACAAAAGTGTAACAATTTGCCGACTGTGCGGAGGTAGCTCAGTGTCTTCCGCAGCATAAAAACGAAGTGGTGCGTCATCTGCGTGAAGTGATTAGGCGGTATCGCTCACGTGTAGGACGCGTTGCCGGCAGCAGATGGACGCGGACGCTGTTGAAAGAAAGTCCCATCGAAATATTAGCGATTAATTACATGAACTAAGCACTGCTAACATCACATAATGGAGAAATCCGTCAATGTAGACACGAACAGTGCACATGGTGGAAGGTCGGATAATGTCCCCTTGAGCAGCGAGCAACGTAGGTCCATCATAGGGCGTAGCAACTTTGCGGAGACGCGCACACAACTCTTTGTGATTGACTGAGAAACTAGCACCAGTGTCTAATAATGGTTCCACTTCTATGCCTTCCACCAAAACAGATATCATATTATGAGGATGTTCTGGAGAAGTTTTTCTACTTCGCTAAATGCAGCTTTTCTCCCAGAAGTGCGTAATTTAGTTTTCCGGGCGATGGTCGGCGAACTGAGAGGCTGGTCGAAGGGGCGACGTAAAGCAACGTAGAGAGGACGGCGAGCGATGTCTGGCACCACAGTAGCGAGGTGCCGTTTCAGTAGTTACTGTTGGCGAAGAAGAGCGACCGTGAGGCGTAGCGTAAAGATGGTGCTGGAAATTGGTTCCTATGGCATAGTCATCCCGTTCGTAAGTGTCAAACCCACGGCGCTCGTCTCACTGACACTTGCGACAGACACGTGCGTCGTGTCCACGATATGCGCAATAGTAGCATGTAGGTCTCGTCGGGTGCCATGATTGATATGACGTGAGGGTCTGTGTAGGCATTACCTGTCCTTGACGACGTACCGTAAATTTGTACTTGGGGTGTCAGAAGGAAACTGACGTACTGGAAATCCGAGCGAATGCAGTTCCTCTCATATCATGTTGCGGATCATGGCTCGTAACGAGGGGTCGACAGTAGGGTTGTCAGGGATGGCTGCAAAAGAGTTGTCCAGCTGCAGCCGTGCTGATTCCAGCTCGTCCAGGCGCTGGCACATACCTACAGTGTCAGCAACGCTACTTGAGTCCTTTACGATCAAAGCATTGAAGGCAACAAGCCTTATGCCTTTGAGCAGATGGCGCACATTGTCTGTCTCGGTCATGTAGGCGTTGATGCGTCGACAGCGAGAGAGAACATCCTCGATATACGAGGTATAAGACTCGCCTAGTTGTTGTTTTCGACCACCAAGTGTTCTCTTCGCCAGACTGGCTCGAAAGGCTGGAGTAGCAAAGACTTGTCGTAGATGTTCTTTGAAGACGTTCCAGTTGGGAAAGTCGATCTGGTCGTTACAAAACCAAGTCTTCGCCATGCCAGTAAGATAGAAGGAGACGTGGCTTAGTTTGTTCGGATCGTCCCAATGGTTAGCTGCGCTCACTATGTCATATTGATGTACCCAGTCGTCCCCGTCCTCGTGTCGGAATCCAGCGAATAGAGGGGGCTCGCGAGGGGGTCCGCTGACGATCCAGAGTAAGTACCTGCGGCAGTCGTAGCCGGACGGGTAAAACGAGAGGTGCCCGAGGGCTTGTCCTGCGGCATGCTGGTGCACACGTAGCCCAAACGGCGACCTGAGCGAAGCTCCAGGAGGTAAAGAGGGCGAGCAGGAACGGGGAATCGAGGAGCAACCTCCACCACTTGCGACGAAGTCCTTCACACGCCTTTATTAGGCCTGGAAGATGTGGCCAAAGCAGTCACCTCCGAGGCACAGAATCGAACCACTAACGATGAAGATGAAGTACCCTAGATGATGATGAATTTGTACAGGTGATGAACAAGGGTCCTTTAAATGCCCACAGTGTATATATATATATATATATATATATATATATATATATATATATATAGGCAGGCATGGTGGTTGAGTGGCTGTAGCGTTGCATATAGTCCAGTAGATCCTCCATGTGCGGTCACGACGTGGTTTATTTCGACGTTTCGGCCTAGAGTCTGGCCTTCATCAGGATTAAAGGTACAGTTTGTTGGTGCTCGGCTTTATAAAATCTCAAATCAGAGGGCAAGGAAAGAAGGAAAAAGGCAGAAAAAAGAAAAAGAAAAAAACGAAATAGAAAGAAAGAAAAGAAAAGAAAAAGAAGAAAAAAGAGAAAAACAAGAGCAAAAAATATTATATGACGGACTCCCCTTGGGCGCCCCCCTTCCACTCTTCCTTCCACTTCCCCCCTCATCTCTCTCCCCTTTCTCCCCTTTACCTTTCTGATGTCAGCGATCTGTGTATGCTTTCTTTCACTAACGCATTCCTCCCGACCAGAAGGCACCTCCTGGCACTGGCGGTTCAGTGTGGGGCAAAAAAAGGGCTTTTTTAGGAAGTTGTAAGCTTTTAACTACTTGGAGTCTCGTCAACATTTCGTCGTAGAAAAAGGGGTTCCGCGTATTGTGGCAGAGGCTGGTAAGCGGGCATTTTAGGAAAATCTAAGCCTTTAACTACTCGGCGGCCCGTCAACGTTTCGTCGTAAAAAGAGGGGTGCCCCGTATTGTGGCAGAGGCTCGTAAGCGGGTGCAATGCGAATTCCTTGCCCGCTTCTGGATTACGCTTGTAGGGGGGGGGGGGGCTCCCGGCTGTGCACAGGGTTGCTGTTGGGCATGTCATGCATGGCACAATTGATTGGGTAGTAAAATAAAACAGAAAACAGACGACAGCTGCACTTAGAAAGAGTAGTTACACTTAAAATTGTTTTGGGTTGTCCAGTGCCCTTCGCAGATGCAGTGCCGTGAACTCAGTTACTATTTTCATTATTGCCGTTATTGTTTTCTAATGCTTTAATTGCTGCAAGTGTACCAGGATTCTCATTTATTCCTCAATCGAGGGTGTTAAATCGGTGGATAAGGTATGACTCTCGTTGTTCACGTTCTCGATTTGAAATAAATCCCGTCTCTAAGAGCGTTAGTGATAGTTTGTCGAATGCATGGTCGGGAAGATTGAGATGTTTTGATAGAGGTAGACTTGGGGCTGATTTCGCATGGGCTCTGTGATTATTGAAGCGAATCCTAAATGGTGTTTCTGTTTGTTCGATGTACTGCATACCACACACGTTACATTCGAGTAGGTATACCACATTAGAGGAATCGCATGTTAGGTTTCCTCGTATGTTAATCGAAAACTTGGATTGTGTGCTGGTTGCTTTGTGTGTTTTTCGCATCGCCTTATATTCAAGACATCGTGGCTTTAAACAAGGTCGGCATGAATTATTGGGGGTTGATGTGTTAATATGACAGTGGACAAGGGTGTCTTTGAGGTTACGTGGTCGTCGGTAAACGACACCTGGAGTGGATGGGAATGCGCGTTTAAGACGTTCACTTTGTTCCAGAATGTTGTAATGTCGTTTAAGGAGTTTGTTTACATTGGGAAAGTTTGTGCTGTAAGTCAAGCAGAGGTTTGTTCGTTGTGGGTCTTCTTGTGGTGGTCGCTTCATAAGTAAGTCTTCACGCTTTAGTTTTCTCGCTTTTTGAACAGCGTCATTAATTACACGTGGGGAGTGTTTTTGTTTCTCGAGCATAAGTTTTAACCTCTGTGAAGTCGTGTCAAAGTCAGCGTCTCTAGAGCCGATTCGCTTAAACCAGTGAGCCTGGCTGTATGGAATACTGTTTTTACAGCGGCGTGGTTGATCGCTTTGGTAATGGAGGTATTGTTGTCGATCCGTTCGTTTGCGATATAGGGTTGTAGAGAGCTTCTTTTCTTCTATCGTTATGCTAACATCAAGAAAATTTATAGTTACTTGCAAGTATGTGTGTGTGAAGTGTACGTTCGGTTGTACAGCATTGTAAGTGTCGATAAAGCTGAGAAGTTCGTCCTCGCTGTGGGTACAAATAAGAAAGATGTCGTCTATGCATCTTCTGTATAACATTGGTTTCAAGGAACTTTGTGCAAGAAATTCCGATTCTAGCTTTCCCATAAATATGTTGGCATAATTAGGTGCCATTTTGGTGCCCATAGCGGTCCCGCTGATTTGTCGAAAATACTCTTGGTTAAACTCGAAATAATTTGATTCGAGGACTATCCTCGTCAAAGTTGCAATGGCAGAGAAATCTGGGGTGTTAGATTGTGTATGGTTTGTGTACATGTTTTGTAGTGCAGCTATGCCGTCATCGTGAATAATATTTGTATATAATGAAGAGACATCAAGAGTAACCTAGTACCAGTTTTTCGGCACACACAGACCATCAATGTCTCGAAGAAAATGTGTGGTGTCTTTTATGTACGACGCGAGGGTGCATGGAATGTGGCTAATTAGTTTGTCGACGTACCCTGATATGGGTTCAGTTATTGTACCGATGCCTGATATGATTGGTCGACCTGGGTTATCGGGTTTATGAATTTCGTGAAGGATGTAGAAGAGACCTGGACGAGGGTATGCTGCTCGCATCAGTTTGTGGTCAGTGTTGGTTATCTTTTCCGCATTCAAAAGTTTCTCATGTTCTGTTGATACGATTTGGTTGTATTAGTCTGTCGGATCACCTGGCAGGCGTTCGTAAAATCTTGAGTCGTCTAGTTGGCGGTATGCTTCTTGTAAGTAGTTGGTTGTTTTAAGGACTACAATTGCTATTCCTTTGTCAGCGGGTTTTATTGTTATGTCTGTCCAATATGCCAAATTTTTCATACTTATTTTTTCAGACTTTGTCAAGTTTTCTCGGTTTCCTTTCTGTCTGTGGTATTCGTGTACTATATCTTTCTGTACTGCAGTGATATAAAGGTCCAAGCATTTGGCTCGATTACTGTTCGGTGTCCAATCATTTGATTTACGATGGTGAATTGTTTCGTGGTTAGAAGGCCTGTCCAAGAAATATTCGCGCAACCTTATGCTTCGAGCGAACTTGTCGAGGTCTCGGAGGAAGTGGAATTCATCGAAAAATTTTGTGGTTCGGCAAAAGCTTAGTCCCTTAGATAGCAGTTTTTTTTCGTCAGGTGACAAGCTTGTGTTCGATAAGTTTACAACCACAGTGTCACAGGGTGTGTTCCTATATGGGTGCTCGTTTGTACCATTAGTGGTTTCCTCGGTGGTGATGTTGTAGTGATAAAGAACTATACCAGTGAACGCGGGTTCGGGCACATGGTCTCTTTTGAGTTTATGAATTTTTGTGGTCATGATGGCTTGGTATTTATTTTGTTCAAATTCTGTTAATCGGGTGATTTCTTTGTTCGATAAAGTGTTGTGGCGAAGAATGGTGTTGGTCATAGCGACCAGTTTCTTTAACTGCTTATCACTGTGATTAAGAGCGATTTCTGTTAATTTAAGAGATGCCCCAAGGAGGACGTTTCTCTATGTTATTTAGTCGTGTTCATCTAGATTTGTAGCGGCATACCCTTGGGGGCTATGTTAGCATGAAGGTACACTTGCAATGTTGATTTATGCATTTCATGTCTAATTTGTTTGTCAGCAAGTTTTCGTACTTTAAGGAAAGTGGCACTGCAACTGGTAAGCGATGAGCTGGACTTACATATCAGAAGTCAATCTTCTTTTGGGTGCGGGGATGGCACTGATGAGGTGTGTAGGTTGTAGTCATCTCCGGCAGGTCTTCGTCGTTGTAGGGAGGATTTCGGCGTTGGGCTCCCGGCGAACGTGTTCGTAGGCAGTTCCGGGGTCTGCAATAGGGGGACGCGGTTTCGTAGTTCGGCAGGCTTCCCTTTGAGGAGTGGTGTAGTGGTGCTGTCGT
Organism: Rhipicephalus microplus; assembly: GCF_043290135.1. Lineage (NCBI taxonomy): Eukaryota > Metazoa > Arthropoda > Arachnida > Ixodida > Ixodidae > Rhipicephalus > Rhipicephalus microplus. Next base: position 97,809,094 of record NC_134701.1, read on the forward strand.
GTAGTGCTTTTGGTGTCGACATCCGCAATGAAGGGACGCGTGTTGGCTGTTCAGCAGACTTCCCCCCTAGTAGTGGTGCGCTGTTGATGATGCTGAGGGGGTGCTTTTCCTGATGAAGGCCAGACTCTAGGCTGAAACGTTGAAATAAACCACGTTGTGACCGCTCACGGAGGATCTACTAGACTATATATATATATATAAATATATATATATATAAATATATATATATATATATATGTATATATATATATATATATATATATATAAGGGAAAGAAGTGTATACCTAAGGGCTCGTTTTTCCGTGTTTTAACACAATAATAATGAGATATAACAGACAGTAATGCCAAGGAATGTACAGGGGAAGTTATTAACATTAATGGAATGTAAATAAGAAGAAAGAAAAGTGGATGAAAAAATTACCAACTGTAAGCAGGAATCGAACCTACGACCTTCGAATTACGCGTTCGATGCTCTAACCACTGAGCTATTACAGCGGCACTCCCTCCATCCACTTTTTTGGGTTTATCTGTGAATTTTTAGAAGTAGGAGCGACAGTCAGCGCCATCTATAAGCCAAACAACGAGTGTGAAAACACTCTTATGCGCATGTTTGGCGTCACGTAGCACGTGAACTTATTATGAGCGGGCAGCTGATTATTGTCCCTCTTATACAACCTAAACACACCAAGTCTGCCAGTACGAGACCCTCGTTCAATGAAATAAGGGAAAGAAGTGTATACCTAAGGGCTCGTTTTTCCGTGTTTTTAACACAATGAGATATAACAGACAGTAATGCCAAGGAATGTACAGGAGAAGTTATTAACATTAATAGAATGTAAATAAGAAGAAAGAAAAGTGGATGAAAAAATTACCAACTGTAAGCAGGAATCGAACCTACGACCTTCGAATTACGCGTTCGATGCTCTAACCACTGAGCTATTACAGCGGCACTCCCTCCATCCACTTTTTTGGGTTTATCTGTGAATTTTTAGAAGTAGGAGCGACAGTCAGCGCCATCTATCTACTTCTAAAAATTCACAGATAAACCCAAAAAAGTGGATGGAGGGAATTCCTGGAGGCGTAGTGCCCAACGTCCGAGGCGACCAGAAGGATCTTTCAGTGAAGCCAACCAACAGAGTGCGTGATGGTCTGGTACCACGTCAAAAGTTTGGCCGTACAAATAGGGGCGAAACTTGTTTAACAGCCACACAATCGCCAGGCACTATTTTTCCGTAACAGAATAGCTGGCTTCTGCCTTAGTGAGGGCGTGGCTAGCATAGGCGACCACATACTCCGTAAAACCTGGTTTGCGTTGCGCGAGTACTGCACCAAGGCCGATGCCACTTGCATCCGTGTGTACTTCGGACGGTGCAGTAGGGTCGTAATGACGCAGTACGGGTGGTGAGGTAAGAAGTTGGCGTAGTGTTGTGAAGGATTCGTCACAGGCTTCTGTCCAATTCGAAAGATCTGCAGGGCCACCAAGGAGTTTGGGGAGCGGAGCGATGATGGAAGCAAAGTTCCGGACAAACCGATGAAAATGGGAGCACAGGCCCACATAGCTTCGTAGCACTTTAACTGTAGTAGACTTAGGAAATTCGGCAACAGCACGAAGCTTCTCAGGGTCGGAAAGAATGCCGGCTTTCGAGACGACATGACCAAGTATGGCGAGTTGTTTAGCCCCGAAGTGACATTTCTTCAGGTTAAGCTGAAGCCTGGCGTTTGTAAGGTACTGTAGAATTTTGCGCATGCGAGTGAGATTGGAAGTGAAATCGGGTGAAAAGACCACAACGTCATCAAGATAGCACAAGCAGATGTTCCATTTGAGACCGCGTAAAATGCTGTCTATCATTCGCTCGAATGTGGCGGGCGCATTGCAGAGTCCGAATGGCATTACGGTGAATTCATAGGGACCATCTGGTGTGACGAACGCCGTTTTTGGACGATCAGACTAAGCCACTGGGACCTGCCAATAACCTGAGCCATGGTCAAGCGATGAAAAGAATCCTGCACCTTGGAGACAATCGAGAGCGTCGTCTATGCGGGGAAGAGGGTCTACCGGCGAAAGCACTCTGACGCAGATGCCCTTTCACGATCACCCGTGAAATTTGATGATACGGAAATATCAGCCCTTGACCTTACCCTCTCTGCCATCAGCGTCACAGACATGTCATCCGAACAGCGGAAAGACCCTTGGATTGTCTCGCTCTTGAATATGCTAACTGATGCATCAACTTCCGGTTACCCGCGTGCTCTTTGCCACCAAGCAATGCATTTCGCCATACGAGATGGCCTGTTATATTGCCGCAACTATCAAGTGGTGGGTCGTAAATGGCTGCTAGTCATACCGAGCCATATGCGCTCTGATATCTGCGAATATTTTCATGCTGAGCCGCAACACGCACACGCCGGTGCGCTAAAGACGTATGAACGGATACGCCAACGTTAGTACTGGCGGGGTATGTACACGTTTGTACGCGAACACATTCGCTCATGTTCCCTGTGTCAGCAGCGCAAGACATTCCCTCATTCACCCGGTCAACTGCAGCCTTTACCATGTACTGCACGCACATTTGACTGTGTTGGGATTGACCTATACTGCCCGCTACCGTGTTCTGTTGGTGGTAATCGATGGGTGATTGTGGCTGCCGACGATCTGACAAGGTACGCCGAAGCGGCAGCGCTAGCTTCGGCTGGTGCTCGTGACGTTGCAACCTTCATCTTGCATCGGTTTGTTCTACGTCATGGTGCACCACGGGAACTCCTGAATGACAGGGGCCGTGTATTTCTGTCCGAAGTTCTGCAGCAGCTCTTACATTCATGCCGTACGGTGCACCGCATATTCACAGCCTACCACCCTCAGACGAACGGCCTAGCGGACCGTCTCAATAGAACCGTCGGAGACATGCTCGCTATGTGTATTGATCCCGACCACTCCAATCGGGACGTTGTCCATCCTTTCGTGACGTATGCCTACAATACGGTGATTAAATCAACAAAGGGCTTTTCTCCATTTTTTTCTTTTTAAATGGCCGTGACCCATGCAGCACACTCGACACAATTCTGCCATACAATCCTGATGCCTTTGAGTTCAGCCCAGTTTCTGAAATGGCAGAACATGCCGAGGAGTGACGTCAGCTTGCACGGTCCTTCACAGCCGATAATCAAGCCCTCTAAAAATATCGCCACGACCGTGATCTTGTTCAGGACACTTTCCCCGTTGGTTCTCTCGTGTGGCTCCGACTGCCTTTTCACTCTCCTGGACTGACTCCCAAGTTTGCGTCGAAGTATAAGGGCCCTTACCGCGTCATACAGCACCCTTCTTCTGTTACCTATGTGATTGAACCGCTCAAACCGTCCACAGACAAGCGTCGCCTTGGTCATGAGACGGTCCACGTCAGTCGCCTCAAGCCCTGCTACGACTCTCCTGTTCTCTCGTCACCTTGAGTCGCCAGGATGGCTCGTCTTCATCGCCGGGGTATTGTAGTGGGGAACTCGCAGGGCATTGACTAGTGGGACCATCTCTCTCGGAGTGCGAAGCGCGAGTGTGTGCACGAGCTCTAGACGCTGGACTGCTCGAGCATTTCTGTCCGTACCGGCTGCCTGCCTACTACATGGCGTCGAAATTAAACTCCCTTGCAATATATATATATATATATATATATATATATATATATATATATATATATATATATATATATATATATATATATATATATATATATATATATATATAAGGGAAGAAGTGCATATTCAAGGGCTCGCCTTCCCATGCGTTGAGACAACACAATGTTACTGACAAAAACGCCAAGAAACGCACAGCGGAAAATATTAGACCACGTGCATTCCAAACCTCTACAGTGCACAATCCAATGTTTAATATGTTTTAACGAGCGAAATATGGTTTCAATTACAATCTCAACATTCGCATTCGTTCGAGCATGGTTTGTCGTGAAAATAAAGACGCATCTTCTAATGCAAAGCCCCTCTAGTGTTTACTGCTGGTGAAAGTCTTCTCTCTAGTATATACGGAGATCCCCGTTTTATAATTGTGTGACTTTATTTTATGCCGGTAATTCGCTCATTGGCCCGAAAGGCCTCTCTTCCTTTCACTCATGAGGATGATAAAATGTTTAAAAAGAATGGTTATTTCATTTTTTATATTTTTACATCATCTAATACGTTCAGTCCTGATCATATAATACTCTCTAATACAATAGAAAATGAGTGTAGGGGTCTATTTTTTGTACACACTGAGAGCCAACAGACAACCAAGTAAGTGAAAGCACAGGGCGTGCTTTTTGTAGTAAATGCATTGTAAAGGGGAGTAATTATTGTCGTGAAAAATAAAGTTTCCGCTTACTGAAACTGAACCTTGAACTTTCGAATAACGCTCTAACGCTCTACCAATTGAGAAACGATTGCGGTAGTACTCCAATACACTTTATGAGGTATATTCGGTAGACTGAAGTCCGGGAGTGTTTCACTATAATGTCTGCCTAGAGCAGATTTTTAACATATAATATGAGAATGACCAAATATTCTGGTATGCGCGTTCTAGCTAAAACCTCTTGTTTATCAGGAATAAAGATATCATACAGCATATCACGAGATATGGCGATAGAGTCGAGATATCATACGACTTGTCGCAACATATGACGATACACCGCAAGTCCGGTTGAGGTCGTTCTAGTCATAAAGAATGGTACAAGAGTATGACGTGATCAATGTCTCTCGCAGCAAATGGCGTCACGCAGTGACGTGTTGGTGCAAGATTTTCGATTATTAAAAGGTGAGCCGACCTCAGATGTGTGGCATTCATAGGTGACAAAGAGAAAGCTTCGGGATTGAGGAGCGGGGGCAGGTTGCAATCACCGTTACTAGATACGTTGGTTGCAGTCGGCTGGGAATATTCATTTCATGAGGACCTTGATAAAGCATTTGCTTCTACCTGTCCTTCTATTGGGCAAGCGCTGTCGAGCTGACATTTGGCACCACTCTTCGTGTTCTTGGTGATTTTTGCTCGCTAACGACGCCTACGAACCTTTTCGACAACACATACCCTCTACGCAATGATCTGCGAGCCGTGATTGCTCCACGACTACGACGAGCATATCTTATTGTGTATATTGTTCCAGACCTACAACACTGCACACATATTTTTTTTAACGACACGATGCCGTATGACCTCCCTTTCAGCCCCCATATGATGTTCTCTTTATGATCATCATTCACATACCCAAAAATCACTACCTGCTGCTCATCTACAGCCGGTAAGACACGGTATCGATTGACCATCTTAAACCTGCGTACTTCGACACCAACACCTCAACAAAGTGTCATATTAAAATAACTTCTAACTTCATAACTGCCGCGGCCGATTCACGGCTCAAAAGTCTGCCTATGTCCCACCTCTTAAATGTTCAGGACTTCCTCAATAGAAGGCGGGTGCATAGCAAAAGAGTGACACCAGAAGGCAACGACCGTGACGCCCCTGGCACGGGATGGTAGCACCTCTTCTTGCTCGCGTCTGCATGAATGGGCACACTTGACATGTATTCTTTGTCGCCTCACAAACTCGACATCTCTGTGCTTGCTTTCTAAAAAGAATAGAGTAACTATTAGAATTATAGCATGGTTGGGACTCTCCAGGTATTTTTGAAAGTATGAACAATGATCGTAGAAGAAAGTCATACAGAATGTCATTGGCGGACAATTACGAGTAGATACCATATTACCAGTCCAGCTTCAGTTTGCTGTGGATCTTTGTTATTGTCAAGTTAAAAAGAGATCACACGCAGTGCATCAGGAATAAAAACTGGGTGGTAACATAAGCATTGATGAGAGAAAGGGTGAGTGGTGTGCACAAAAGGTCGCCTGAAGTTCGCTATGAATTGTACACGTCATTCCTTTTTTTATTTTGATCTATTTCTATACAACACCCAAGTTCTTGGTCATGACCAGTTTGACCCACAGAGTGTTAGTCACGTTAGCTTGGCGAACATGAACTTTATCACTCAACCTTGTTGAACGCCACAAGCTTTCGTTGAAATGCCTCCATAAGCATTCAACTGATGGCGGCTGAAGGGTGTATCCTTATGTCACCTCAAAGAAAAAAAAAGATATTGGAAACAATCGTTTTCATTCGACTTGGTTAGAAATTATTCAGCAAATAGTTCAACAAGAAAGCAAGCAAATGTGCCAACACGTGAGTTAAGATTACTAGAACGTTGCCACGCTGTCAACTTGAAATTCACGTAGCCAGGTGTGGTTGTAAAGTAACGTCCTATGGCGAAGGTGGCAGGCAAGTGCAATACAAACGAAGAATCCTGAAATATTATTTGCTCTATTTTTTGAGAGAAATTTGAAGTTATTAGGAAGTGGTAACCATCTATTACGGAGAAGTTCATCTCAAGTGTGCCACGTCAGAGAAAACTAAAACGCCAAAACTGAAAAAAAAACTAAATATTTTTCAGTAGGTACACATGATTCTCAAACGCAGGTCTTCACGGTTCGAGCACATACATATACGCACGTAAAAGCATTTATATAGCTACAAAGGCCGAGATGCTCTTAAGAGTTGAGCTGAAATTGCTTAACAACTAATACAATAAACCCACATATTGAGGCGAGGCCAATGGTTACGCACTCACATATTAAAGTGACACCCCTGACTGCAAAAGCACTCTACAGAGACTAAGAGAAATATAATGTTGCAACAACTCTTGTTCAGGGCAGATTGGGGCTAAAGAAGTGCTGTAGTGATTCAATAATTCCCCATAATCAGCGCAGTTTGACGCACCTTTTGAACAAATCTCCATCTTCCTTGACCAGTCTATATCAGCTCGTAGTCACAGCGGGAAGCTTCAAAAACAGCATAATCTGTTCAGAGGGCGTCGCAAACGACCGCCGATTATTCTGCTTTCGCGGGTTGCTGCAGAACTCCACGCTACATATATGCGCCCCACCCTCCTCCCTCCTGTCCGGATTGAAAGACGCAGTACTCGAAGTGCACGAGGGGAAGGCAATAAACCTTTGCTTTGCAAGTCATAAGCGCACTCATTTCCAGACCCATGCACTCAGAGAAAGAAGAGCCACTAGAGCAAAAGAGCACACGCCAGAGTGTTCTTTCAGAAGGTATGATTATACGCGCTGAATCAACGATTTGTGAGAAATCCTGGCTCCTGAGTATGTAACTCTCGAGTAGCATTAGGTAGAATGACCATTGTGTTTCGCTAGGGTTAAGCTAGAGAATGTCCCATGAGGGCTCAGCATTCCTTTTTTTGGCAACATGTATAAACCTTTGATGAACAACCGGCACTGTTTGCAAAGTAATATGTCCGTCACAATGCATTCAACAGCTCCGAAGATAAAATCAATAATGGCTGATAAATATATATTATATATGGCTGATAAAATCAATAATGCAGGTTATTCTTGCTGTGAATTGTTCAGCTCCAGTAGCAATTTTGAGCTGCATAGCAGAGAAATGGCTGGAAGCGCTTGATGTTAATAGAAATAGTCCCGTAAAATCGGCCACATCTTTACCTATTATGCATAAGTGGCAGTTTTTTCTGTTTGCCTTTCCCAAGCGCCTGAATTGTGTATCAGTTGAATCAAGGACAAGTGTATACCCATGAAGCATATGCTCACGAAGCAGTTCTTTGTAAGTTAGTTCCATGACAGGGCGCTGACAAACAAAAAGTGGCCGCTGGCACAATGACTAAAGGAGTGGCCGACTGTACATAAACACACCACTTCTATATTCTCCTTACACAAACACATATCTTCCTGTTTACTTATAGTATGGCAGCGCAAGCCTTGCTTGAAATTTTATGTTTCACAAAACATTAGCGTCCCTTCCAAAACTTTTCGCTTAAACTCCATTGTCATATCACTATTTCGACATTGTTGTAAGTTCCCAGTAGTTATCAGACAACGTTGGTCCTATATAAATAAGACATATCTAAATAAAGTAAATTTTTTTCCTTGCCTACGAGAATAGATAGATAGATAAATAGACAAATAAACTGATAGGTAGATAGATAGACAAATAGATAGATAGATAGATAGATAGATAGATAGAAAAATAGATAGATAGATAGATAGATAGATAGTTAGGGTGATAGATAGATATATAGATAGATAGATAGATAGATAGATAGATAGATAGATAGATAGAGAGATAGATAGATAGATAGATAGATAGATAGATAGATAGATAGATAGATAGATAGATAGATAGATAGATAGATAGATAGATAGATAGATAGATAGATAGATAGATAGAGTTATGTTTGGAGCACGCGAAGGATGACCTGTCGGAAGATGGCGCCTGACGAAAAGGGAAGTTATTGAAAAGAGGCTGCCCAGACGTGGACTGAGCAGTTTTCTTCGTAACGCGTTTTTGTCGTTCAACCCCATGAGCCTTTGTTCACCGCACATTGTGCTGGGGAGTCACCCGCACGGCGGTAGCACTCTCACGGTGAGTCTGGCTGAGAAATAAGTGGTCACTGTCGCAGCAGGGCTCACGACAAAATATTTGGCGCCATGCTGTAACAATAGGTGTGGATATACAGCAGAATCGTGTGTACTAACGCCAAGCAGCCGACCGGCCGTCTAGGCAGGCTTTTTGTCGCACGAAAGTGTCACTTAAGCTTGTACGTCATTGAAATGACGGAGTTCTTTGTGGATGCTTTCTTTGTGGAGTTCTTTGTGGAGTTCTTTGTGGAGCAAAGTGTAGGAACGCAGAGGTGGAGACCCATCTCTGAGGAAAAGGCAGTTGTTTGCTCCATTGGTGGAGCATGAGTAGGGGTTCATCCCACAAGGATGTCTCAGATGAGACGGGAGGTATTTATTGAAGAGAAATGGAGAGAAGGGGAGCTTGTTGCACGAGAACGAGATCGGGAAGCGGGGACAGAGGTCGTGCTAAGCGCATACTCTGATCCAAGATTGATACTACGTTGAGGGGGACAGAGGTCGTGCTTAGCGCAGACTTTGATCCAAGGTTGATACTACATTGAGAAGTTGCTGTCGTTGTGTGTAGCATACGAAGGGCTGTGCAAGTGACGCCGATGGTAATATTATTACAGCCTAGTGCTTACTGTGTGGTCGGTTTAGTGGCCACCCTGCCTTTGTTTGTAAATATGTGTCAGTGTGTAAATAAACTGAAGTTTGTCAGGAAGTGAGCAAGCAGTCCAGTTCTTCAACGTGTCGTCGTGATCATCTGAACCGTCGGGATTACATCTATCATCGCCATCTTAACTGATAGATCTGAACCATCGGGATTAGATCTATCATCCCTATCTTAACTGATAGATAGATAGATAGATAGAATGATAGATAGATAGATAGATAAATAGATATATAGATAGATAGATAGATAGACAGATAGATAGATAGATAGATAGATAGATAGATAGATAGATAGATAGATAGATAGATAGATAGATAGATAGATAGATAGATAGATATTACCATGTCGGTAAGTGTGTAGTGATGAATAACGCATATGACGGAGGCAAACAAACTGCTGCTTCGGTGAGTTGGTTCATGAATGAGGAATACATATCACCCCACCACGTTGGTCGAGTGGCTAAGGTACTCGGCTGCTGACCCGCAGGTCGTGGGATCGAATTTCGGCTGCCGAGGTTGCATTTTTGATGGAGGCAAATATGCTGTAGGCCTGTCCGCTCAAATTTGTGTGCACGTCGAAGAACCTTAGACGGTGAAATTTATCTGAGCCTTTCACTACAGCGTCTGTCATACGCATATGCTGGTTTCGGGACGTTAAACCCCACATATCTATCTAAGGTAGATTTATCCGTGCAAAAAGACGCAACACTTAAGAAGGACGCCCACACCGTATACCGTGAATAAAATTTCCGCCAATCTGGTGGTGCAAATGTAACGTCGTCAATAGCATATACGCGTCTTTTTTATCAGTATATACCCATCAGCTTCGTTTGCGGGCAGATATATATAATAAGCGAATTGGCGGTTTCATGTATACAAAGATAATAACCTACACAGGGATATTTGCAGGATATTTTGTGCCACGAGGGAATAAATTTTTATTCATACCGATTCAATCTTGATTTGTCGCTAGAAGACGAAAACAAACCAACATTCTGAACAATGTTTTTCAGCTTCATTGCTTGAAGTTTATCGCTTTAGAGCTAATGTGCTAAAAATTTAACGTTTTGAAGGTATGTCGTTGATCTAGAGAAATGTTGTAAAATGCTCCAAATATACATAGACGACACACACATACGCACAATTTACGCACGCTCGTGCACAGAAAAAACTGTAGCCCGTGTTACCTGCTTTAGTTTGTGCATTAGTTTGGAGCTCCTTAATACAAGCTCTAAGCGCACCCGAGAACTGCAGGCATGATTGCACAACTACACTGCAATGCAAATTACCATGGTTTCTGTCTATTTTATTAAACATTCTTGTACTGACCATGCTACTCGAATTGCCGTGAGTGTAGGTACTTCAATACTGGAACAGTTTTGCGACTGTGGGAGAAGTGCGGCGGAGAAAGTGTTCTCGACGAGAGAATAAAAGCCTCACTTAAAAGGGAAGTCACACGCAGAAGAGAGAAATAAGAAAAGGCTAAGCTTAGTAAGCGGCGGGAGTGGCACGAATTATGCTTTGAGCATGATAAATTCTCCCAGTGGGCGCGTGCCAGCCTCGAGAATGAAAGGAATAGTGGCACAAAGAAAATGGGACAATTTCTCAGTACTTTGTTTTGTGCGATGTCATTACCTCTTTCATCTTTCTTGAACACAATGCACTTTTGCAGCTTATTTAGAACGCTAAGACGCCTGCGGTGCTACATCATGGCAGCTATTCACAGGCCCACTGTTCTTTCCTTCTGCGCGTGGTGGTACATCACCCAGAAAACTTGGAAGACGAGAAGAAGTAGTTTTATATTTGCGCAAGTTTTATTCGCATGAGTTCAGCTTCTTTTTTCTGTCTCCCCACGTTGAATCAGCCTACGGTGCTGCTTCAATGAAACACTACTCTTAAGGGCCTCGACGAAGTTTTACCTGTCTGTTCTGAAAGAATAAAACAGCAACTGTCCACCTAAAAATCCACATAAAAGTTGCTTTACCATAAAATTAAAGTAGTGTGGCAATGAATATAATGCTCTTTTGTATAGCTTATGATTATTTTTTTTCTTTCTAACACTAACGTAGTTTGCAAACACTAAGAGGGTCGTTACGGTGGACAAATGCGTTCATTCGCAATCTTCAGAGTGGGCAAGTCCACTGTGCAATAGCGTTTTGGGAAAGATGAATTCTCTTAGTCAGTTCGCTCATTCAATTCCATCATTCGCCGTCTTGTTCTATTAGCACTGCGTCTTATATTCAGCTGTTCTTTACCACTCTCTGACACTGGCATTTTCTTAACTCTAAGTTTCATCAAAATTATGCTAATATGAATATATGCTTAGGTCCCCGTCTTACTAGTGTGCCTAAATTAATAATAAATGCTCAAATAATTGTGTTTCTCTTGTTCATGACTGAAACTGAACAACGTCGGTGTATGACCGTTTTCATTTGCGTGAAGCCACTACATTGCTTTCTCACCACATTAGTTTAAGAAAGCATACTGCTTCAATACGCATCAGGTCATGGGCCATTTCTTATATCTCACATCTCATCTCGTATGCAACAGGCCATTTTTCATATCAACACACAAGCTATATCCTCCATGAGTTGGCGTTGTTATAACAACATGCCATTGCATTGCATAGCTAGCCGAATGATTAGAAAAAAAGATCACATCATATTCGCGGAGGGAGTGATGGTGAGTGGGGCGAAGTGTTCAAACGTCCGTTCGTGCTTCCGTCCATCCGTGCGTCCACCGGTGTGTTGGTCAGTGGGTCCCCCTGTGCGTCCATTCATGCCTCCATTCGTGCATTCGTCCGCGCATTCGTCCGTCTGTGTGTTTGTCTCTCTGTCTGTGCGTCTGTTCATCCATATGTCTGTCTGTCTCCCTGGCCGTACGCCCGTCCTCCTGCCTGCCTGCCTGCCTGAGTCTGTCTGTCTGTCTGTCTGTCCATCTGTCTGTCTGTTTGTCTGTCTGTCTGTCTGTCTGTCTGTCAGTCTGTCTGTCTGTCTGTCTGTCTGTCTGTCCTTGCAAGCATGCGTCCGTACATTTATCCATCTGCGGGTCCATCCATTCGTACATGCGTCCATGCGCCCGATCATGTTCAAGAATTCAGACGGCGCGTGAGTAACACCGACAAGACACGAGCCAAGGAAGCCGTGAGCAAGTGCCTTGAACGCGCCCACCGCTATGCTTCGTCCATGTACCACCAACGATCCTCCACATACGGCACTATCTAAAAGGCTCCTTCGTCACGTGCGTATGCACAACCCACACAGCAGCTAATCGGAGCGTAGAGGTGTAGCGCCATCTGAATTCTTCTGCCTCAATTGCAGTTTGTATAAAAATTTGCAGTTAGCATAAGTTGCAACGTTACACGAGGGTCTTTATATAAAAGTGCCAGACTGCCCATATTGGCGTATGGTATCACTTTTCTGGAATTTGAAGGACCATTGTCGATGCACCATGGCTGGCCATTTGAGCTTGGGGGTACACTTGGACAAAAACCCTGTAGACAGCGTCCAGAAGGTGGGGTCAAAAATAATTTACAGCAAATCAAGAATCGTATAGCCATTATACCCATAGATGTTTTGTAGCGAGAGGTACATTGGCCGTATTTTTGCTGTTTCCTTGAGGCCGATGGTCGCAGCACTCGCGGCCTCACCCAAGATGACGTCACAGGAGGAGCGAGTGACACCGCATTGCAAGATCGTTTCCAGTTAAAAGTCAGCGTGCGTGCGCGCGTGTGCGTGCGCGTGAGTGTGTGTGTGTGTGTGTTTGTGTGTGTGTGTTTTGCTTTGTGCCACCACGTCGCAAGCGCGCTTCAAGTTTAAAGTTAGACTTGTGTGTCTGCGTTCAGTTGCACTGTTCAAACTTGGCAGAAGAGGAGCCGGCGTTGTATCGTGTATATAAAAGGAGCAGCTCACTGGAATGCATTGGGAAAAGTGGAAAGTCAGTGAGAGAGATTTGAATAAGACAGGATTCATTGATGGAATGAAACCAAGAGCAGGCCGCTAGCTGAGAAGGCGGAGGAAGAATGAACTCCTTGGGAAACATAACCGTTCAAATAACCAAGCTAAACAATAGTGAAATTTAGTTGGGCGCACGCAACAGCTGCGCGAGCGCAGCCTGCTATTTTCTAAAGCAGGCTACGTCTTTAAAACTGTTAGTGACGTTTCACCAAACGATTCGAACAATAAGAGACAGATTTATTTTGCGTACGCAGAGCCCATGCTGACGCAGGCCTGCCAGCTGTCCACAATGAGAGGCTATGTCCGTACGACTGCAGCGGACGCGCTACTAAATTTGTCGTTTATCCGTACTTCTTGCTACGCACACCGGAGCTTCACTGAGTAGTATTCTTTTATCTTTCTTAGAGACCTTCGACGCAAAAATTTCGGTCAGTCTGTCTGTACAATTGTCTGTTTGTCCACTCTCAACGGCATCGGGTACCTGAAATGGTCGACCCCATCCACACATTTGCACAGCGCAAGACTACGAGTATTTACGACGTAACTACCCGTAGTCTTGCGCTGTGCAATAATGTCGATTCCTAATCACACACTAGCAAAACATCTGTCTTATCAAGTGAACGGCCCTATCTGCAGCGTCCACCAATGTTGCTCAATGTTGAGCGTTCATGCTTGTGCAATGGGCAATTAATAAGCAATTATTGCACATGTCTGGGGCACCATAACAAGTATATATTCTTCATGTGCATCTTTTACTAGAAAAGGCATACATAAGTAATTTTAAGAACCGTAGCGCTTATCATGCTGCACTGACCATGCAACGCTTGCACGGATCGGGGAGTGTTTCCAACGCTTTTCTAAGACGAGACAGTGCTGGCACCTACCCGTCGCCTGGTGTTCTACACCTTATCACCTCTGAGATGGGCGCGCACACCCGTCTCAAAGCCAGGCGCTTTGTTTTCTAAGAAAACTGCCAGATGGTGCTCATGTCTCATATGTGACGTGACTTGATGCGCTCGTTCGCTTCCGCTGCACGCTTCAGGCACTTTAACGCATTGCGTCCACTATACCATTCACCGATTTTCTTGCGCAGAACATCGAATAAATGTCTTGATTACTCTCTCCACACGCAAGACTATCGTCTTTTGACGACACTTGCAGAAACATGCAGATGAAGCGCCAATGTTTTTCTTTATTTTCTTCTTTGTCTTTTTGTCCGTCGTGGCTCATTCCCTTGCGCTAGATAGCAAACCCAAATTTGTGTTTGCTATCCCTGCTTGCCAGTTAAGCTTTCTCAATCTTTAACCTACCGATGTGTGTTAAATTTCTTGCCTATTGCAACTGGGGTATGCCTCTGGTTTCAGAAAACAATACCTTACTGAAAAGAAGTATTACCCGTGCAGCCCTCACGGTCCTCAAATAAGTAGCGCTTAAGCAACAAAAAGAAAAAAAAAGATCTCTAGCAACAAAAACAAACACAAAAGTGAATGATAACGATGCTAGAAGCAAGAGTAAAGAAGAGCCATTGTTGCAAATGACTCTCTTCACGCTCATCTGTTTCCACGCGGCAATTTTACGCATCTTTCTCCGTCGATGCGATGAAACTTTATCGAAGCACTGCAACGACACAACCGAGTGAGCGTGATGGTCGTAAAACAAAGGCAGTACAGCAAGGAGTAAACTTGAATGAAAGAAACCACACGAAAACCCCAATTATTATAGACGGGCACTACCGCAAGCGTGTTGTGCCTGTTTGGTGAGCTATTGCAATTTTATTTTGCGCTCTGTTGCCGGCTAAACCACCGAAACTTCCATGAGCGCTACCTCCATTCGAATTGTTTCATCTCTAAAATTTTATCACACTTCAAACTATATTCTCAAAGTTTTCCTGCCTGTTTCGCATTGCCATTTGAGGTGTAGAGTTCTTGAATTTGTAAACGATCCGCCAGTGGCTTACTTTGACACCCCCTGCATTCGCCTTGAATCCATTTGTTCTAAGTCAACACAGAGCATCCCCCAAGCTCTCTGCTTCTGAAGTCAGGATGACTGTCTACAAAGCTTGTTAACCATATCACCGAATACTTCTACAACCTTGTACTTTGTGACTTGCATTTCACGGTGGAGACTGACAACGGACGCAAATAAAGAGCAGCCTGAGTACATCACACACAAAGCTGCTATATGGTAGCCCCTTTATTATGTTCTTGCGGGTACTTGTTATATTAAGAAGCGGCAAGATGCAGCTTGCTGGTCCTCACAGCTTTCCAGTACATACCTATAGAGCAGAATCCTGAAGGCACGATATGCAAGCAAGTAATAGCCTAACTACGTGTGGGGTTCCATCTCGATGCCAGTGCGGCCAGCGTTTCTTCAGTGGCTTTGAGGTGTCCTAACGACGCAGCAAAAAATGGCACCGTAATGGCGCTCATTAAGATCGTGGCCAATTAAATTGTAGCCAGAAAAGAAGAGCGCCATGCGAAGAAACATGTTAGAAATAGAAGGCATGTTTTATATGTATTTATTATCATTTATCATTGTTCATTTACCAACGTCAATTCCGTCTTGCTGAACCTGGGCCGAAAGAAGAAAAAGAAGAAAGAGAAGAAAGAAAGGAATATCTACCAGTTAAGCTTTGACTGGTGTATGGCAGGGAGTAGGCAAGGCGCTAATAAATTAAGAATGCAGAAAGAAAGAATGGAGCGGAGGCACCACGTGCGCATACAACATCCCAGAGCAGAGAGGCTTTCATAATGACTCCGTGAGGCACACGGAGTCATTAGGAGTTCTTAGCAGTTCGTGGAAGTCTATTGTCCTTGAAAATATTATCCTTGTCTTGGTTACTTGAATTGACGAAGGCTATTTAGGATGACATTGAAGAATAGTTTTTAGCGACTTTGGTCTTTGTCAAGCCGAACAAGAGTGACTGAGAGGAATTGTGTCTGCACAGTGTAACTACCTTGGTACCGCAGGTGTCGCAGCAATCGTTTTAAGGGCCAAAATCTATATGCTGTGGGTTGTGCGTCTGCGATGTGTGTAGTGGTAGTAGTAGTAGTTGTAGTTGTGATAGTAGTATTAGTAGTAGTAGTCATCGTAGTAGTAGTCAGCCATCTCTCGTTTTGTCCTTGGAATATCCTTTAGATCGTGGTACTTCTAGTTGACGAATTTATCATGAAAAGCTGCGAAATGACGGTATTTAGAGTGTTCTCTAGATGGATCAATGAACGGATGAATGGACGCATGAACGGACGGACGGGTGGACAGATGCATGGACGGACGGACAGATGAGTTGCACGGATGGACGGATGGATGCTTAACCGGACACACTGAAAGCCTGACAAACGAACGGTTGGATGGAAGGATGGACAGAAGCACGGATGCACGGCCGGACAGACAGATGAACGCACGGGTAGATGGATGGATACATAGCTGCACTAACAGATGCGCTGACGGACGGACGCGCGCACGGTTGGACGGACGGATGAATGGACGGTCACACGAACGGTCGCATGGACGGATACATGCAAAAATGGAAGCAAGAACAAAAGAATAGACGGAAGCGTAGACGAACTCATGAACGCTTCACCCCACTCATCATAATTCAGTACGTGGATATGCTGCGACTTTTTGTTAAAGCGACCCCGTTAACGTAAGGAAGAAAATACTCTAGTTTCACATTATACAAAATTAGAAACGCAAAACGTTTTTATTTTGTTTACACCAATAGTCGGGGCGTAATTGTTTTGGTTCAGCAGATGACACATTAACTGCTGATAAGAGCAATAGAAGTGTGTAGCTATATTTTAATCCTGTGTAGGCTTTGCTAAGCTCACATGAAAAAAAATAATTGAATAATGAATGAAAGAACCTAATCAGGGGCCAATAGGTCGTGCTAAGGTCCTAGCCCGAAGCGGGCCGCTCCCATGTAGGGACCGAAAGACCTAGCCTTTCAGCCACTTCGTGGACCCGCTGGGCTGCCCAACGTCTCTCTAATGGCTTCCCATTGTCTATATAATGTATTACTGCACAAAGCTGCGTCCCATCATTCTCCAGTATTTTTTCTTGTTGCTGCGTAACGTGGGACAACGCCAGAGCATATGAGCAAGATATATGGTGTCGTGGCATTTATTGCATGTTGTAGGAATGCGCAACTCCGCATAAATCCTGTTAATTGCCAGCGGGTTCGTATAGGTTCTTGCTTGTAATCGCCTGAGTGTAATAGCCTGAGCCCTGCTTGGTTTACTGTGTGGAGGGGGGAAAACCCTGCGTCCTAGAAAGAAATGTTTTGTTAGCTCGTTGTGCGAAAAGAGGCCATCCTTGAATACTGAAACCTCACCATCTTTTTGCCTGGTTGCGGCATGGTTGCCAGGTCCTCGTGCAGCATTGTCGACAGATTTTTTGAGGTTTGCCGGATGACCGTTGATTTCTCCCATGTGAACAAAAACCAAATAATTGTGTGTGCTTGATTATTTTCCATTGAGCATTCGCAGAGCCTGTCTAGCGATAACTCCTTTGGCAAATGCTCGCACGGTTGCTCTAGAGTCGCTATGGATCCCCTATCTATTTGTGTCCAAAAGTGCCAATGCAATGGCTACTTGCTCGGCAATTTCCGACTCTGTGCTGTAGATGGAAGCCGAGTTGTCCAGCTGACCCTTAACATTCACAGGTACTTTTATGAAAGCTCGTTTATTGGACACGAAAGCCGCGTCGACAAATGAGCAATCCTCAGCGTCACTTTCAGCTTTTTCTAGCAGAGCTTTGGCTCTGGCTTACCTTCTGCTCACATTATGAATGCGGTGAACATTCCTCGGAACAGGCATACCTGTGATATTTTCCTTCAGTTCTATAGGTATTTCTTTGTGGTTAGCACCTCTAGCTGTAATTAGTGTACCAATTAGTTTGAGAATATGCCTTCCTGCTTGTGGTGTTGGAATTCTTATAAACGGGGCTCTCTATTCTGCCTCGGCAATTTCCTCTAATGTGTTGTCCATCCCAAGCTGCAT
The DNA here is from genome assembly GCF_043290135.1 of Rhipicephalus microplus. Lineage (NCBI taxonomy): Eukaryota > Metazoa > Arthropoda > Arachnida > Ixodida > Ixodidae > Rhipicephalus > Rhipicephalus microplus. Next base: position 97,827,182 of record NC_134701.1, read on the forward strand.
GAGTTTTTCAGTTTCGGTGCACATAGGTAGCGAGAGAGCTACCGTCATTATCTTCTTCAGTGAAGCATTACGTTTGTCTTTTTCGAATCTCTGTCATTTGTGCATGACTGCTACGTAGGCGAAGTGGCACAACACAAGTGAGTGAACTAGTCTTACAACGTTGTCTTCTCCAAGCTCTGGTTGGCAGTTGGTAACTCTTTGATGAGCCTCATTGCGTTGTGCACTTTATTAGTGATACGCTCAATTGTTTGGTTATTGGAGCCGTAGGCTTCTATCACCAAGCCCAGGATACGGATAAACTCTACCCTTGGAATGGTGCTTCCACTTGTGGTATAGAGCGTTATCTCATTTTCCTCTGTTTCTTTGTTTCATATATCCCCCCGTATACTTTGAATGTAAGCCAAACACTAAAGAATAAGCCGTGCAGTAATAACGTCCGCAGGCGCACCACCCTCTCGTTCACCCAGATACCATACAAAGGTCGTCGTACGACAGTCGACTCTGCAGCAGCACAGCACGGCAAGGAGCATTTTCTTCACCCGTCCGCCGGCCCTCAGTAAACCACCGACCTTCATCTCCACGACATCACTCCCCGTCAACTATGTGCAATTGACCCAACCATTCGGACGCTTCAAAAAAGATAACACCATTCCCGAGGCACAAACTGCTTCATTGTCGAAGTAATGAATGCCTGGCGTTTTTACAGCAACCCTCAACGATGTTTTGGGGGACGGTTATCATATCCTCGCCCTTGAAAAAATTGGTGCTTTTGTCCGTTGTCTTCCACTGTTGGTCTTTTCATCACGGCTTGCTTTTGCCTCGCGATGCGGTCGAGGCGGCGCTTTTACCACATCGTTGAAGATTTTTTAATGTGCTCTGTCTGGCTCCCTCTTGTTCCGCTTGCTGGTTTTTCCTGGACTCAAGAGCGTTTATGGGCAGTAGGTTTCAATAGATCGCGTTGTATACCTTCTGTTTAATTAATTTGATGTACGAGGAAAGGGAAAGAAAGGTGGCTGCATTGTCGATGGAAAAATTCTGAGTGCGTCAAGGCGTTCGCGAATGTTTCCTTGCTCACAATGTCCCGGGACGCCATTGCCACGTTTTCCACCCTTGCTGTTATCAAAGAATGGTTAGAAGCGCACGTGGCTCAACAGTACTCCTATATAGCTGACGGCCTTATCCGGTCTCATCACTACCACTGTTGAAGCTCGGCGTCTGGAGAGCACATGTCCTGGTCGTTCGAGTCGCGACGGCTCAACGTGAGTGCGTGCGCTCCCCTCCTCGAAATAGAGTGTGTTTTTTTTTTCATGCCCATATTTTTTTCAAATGACCCTCCGTGCTCTCGTGAGCTTGATCAAAAAGCCGTTCTGTTGCTTCTCCGCAGCATGGGGGGTCATTATGCACGGCCCAGTGTTTGGAGGCAAGTATCTTTATCTTGCGGCCTTACGTGTTCCGTGGGTCTTTCCAACATGGCCTTTATGGTTTACTTGAAACTCTCGTGCCATCCGAAAGTAGCAGGCTGTCAATGCCCGATGTATTTGGTAGCTGTAAGGTCACGTATTACGTATCTTGTGAGATATATCTACGCGTTAAGTCGCCATGCGGCACGTGGCATCAAACAGATAACAATGGTTATTTATTCTGGTGTTAGTGCGGGGTCCTCATAGACACCACCCTTCACTTCGCGCTGTTCGGGGTCGTAATGCCATGGTGCTTCTTGATTGATTTGTGGGGTTTAACGTCCCAGAACCACCATATGATTATGAGAACCCAACCTTATCGATGCGCCCCAAGATTTTCCGCAGAGGAACCGCATCATATGGACGATGGAAGTTAGCCTTCTTTTCAGGTAATTGCAGTGGGCACTCCACGAAAGGTCCCAGTAAATAATCACACCCAGGAAGAGTTGGTTCTTCTGGTATAGAATATTTTGTCCATTGATGGTAACGGGGTATTGTGTCATAGCTCTGCGAGTAAGCGCGACCAATGCACATTTCTCGGTTGAGACGGAAAGACCTTGCTTGCGAAGATATGAACATGTCAGGGTGGCAGCCTGCTGGACTCTTGCACGTACTTGTAGACGAGCTACAGCCGAAGTCCATAGGGAAATATTGTCAGCATATATAGATATGAGGATAGTACTGGGCAAAATTTTACGAAGACTAATCATCACGAGGTTAATTAAAGTGGGACCTAATACGGCGCCCTAGTAAGTGGTGGTAGGTCCATCTGCGGTTTGTAAAAAAAGGACCTTCTCGTCAAATAATCCTTGATCCATTGCAACATCCGACCACCGATTCCGACAGCTTCCAATGAGTCTAAAATGGCTTTATGTGTTACATTATCATAGGCCCCTTTGACGTCGAGGAAGAGTGCCAGTGGTATGCGCTTGAGGCTCTTCTGTTGCTGAATAAATGTTGTGAAATCAATCACGTTGTCAAGAGATGACCTACTTCGCTGAAAACCCGTCATGCTGTTTGGGTACACGCTATAGCGCTCGAGGTACCATTCCAGGCGTGTATATTCTTTTCCATGACTTTTCCTACGCAACTTGCGAGGGCAATAGGGCGAAATGAGGTCAAATCAAATGGTAACTTTCCAGGTTTGAGTAGTGGCATGAGTCGACTTATCTTCCAATCCTGGGGAACAATGCCCGCCTGCCATGAGTGGTTGTAATATCATAACAACTGTCCCCTGGTCTCCAGTTGAAGAGTTGCTAGAGCGGCGTAGGTGAGGCCATCGGGTCCTGGTCAAGATGATCGTCCACAAGCCGCCAAAGATGCGTCAGGTTTTTCTATAGTGAAAATATTGTCCATTTCTGGGGTGCGGGGTTCAGGGATAACACTCTTGACGGTGTCAGTGGTCAAGGCGGACACACCAGGGATTCGCGTACAAAACTCACTCTTTGGCACTTCAAGTTGGGTGCGGCCTAAACGTAGGGCTAAAGCCATGAAAGGATGTATTTGTTGGGAAGTCGAGCGCAAGCCACGAATAGTGCTCCAGATGCGTAACAACGGCTTACGAAGATCCAATGATTCGCAGAATGATTTCCAGCGTTTCTGTTCAAGTTTGTCTAAACGTCGTTGGAGATTTTTCTGTATGTGGCGTGCGAGCCTCAATTCACATATTGCTTTCGTACATCTGTATCTCCTTTTCGTCCTTCGGCGAAGCGCACACAGTTTTCCTGTTCAATGTCGAACTCAGAAAGCTTGCCGGTGAACGGGAGGAGACAGGAAGCTTCCCTCATTGCCTCTTTGATGACATCCTCCAAGTTCTGGTCAGGGTCTTCACGGCATGTATTTGCCATGAGTCGCTGAAATTTGGACCGATGAGTTCTTCGTATTGTGGTCCTAGAAGAGGAGTTTGTAAGACCCCTTATTCGCATATAAGTTGAAATGTGGTCACTCCCATGCGTCTCGATGTCTGAAAACCAGTGCACCTGCGACCGGAACCTTCTGGATACCAGAGTCAAATCGAGGCAACTGCTGTACGTAAGGCCCCGCAGGTATGTAGGACTGCCATCATTTAAGAAACATAGGTCGTGTTTGGAGGCTAATGACACGAGGTTTCTTTCTTTTGCGTTGATCGTCGAACTATCCCAGATAAAGTGATGTGCGTTGAAGTCTTCAGTTATAACCCACGGGCCCATAGTCGTTGTCAGTATGTGTCGTAGTCGGTCTTGTTCAAACTGATCGGATGGTGATATGTAGATACCAATGAGTTTGTTATGACACTTTTTCCTTTTTAACACTGAAGCGCACACATTGATTGTAATCATGCGGTTGAACTGCGTGATGCATATATGTGAAATCTGTGCGAATGTAAACAACCACCTTGCTGCGTTCCTCGCACGTTGAAGAAACAAAGATTCATACCTTCATAGTTTAGGAGGTTATTGCACATTTGGTTCGCATTTAACAATTACAGGAGTATGATTTATGAATATATACTGACGGAATAATGAAATGCGGGAACTCAGGTTTCTCGCGTTACACTGCAGTATCGACGCTTGTCGGACCTCGTTGCGGAAGGAGAAAATTGGTCGAGCCGTGGTTGCTACTGGAGACTTACAAACGAGCATCCAGTACTTGTAGTGCACTCTGAGCGAGTGGAGACTTCAGACTGCTGCACAGCTTTCGCATGGCATCCAGCAGTGTTCGAAACATTCTGATGACTTCTAAGTCCTCCTCAGGCAGCTTGTCAGCGGCCTGAGGAGGACATGGATTGGCAATGTGCGCTTGAAATTTGTAGGTGGCTGTGATTTCGGCAATGGAGGCCAAACTGATTCATCTGCAACATTGCTGTTTGTTGGTTTGTTGACCACGCTGGCCGCCTTCAGTCTGGGAGGCAAGGGCGGTGGAAGAGAAGGGTCGTGGAGTGGCGCTGTCGATGCTGTGTCTGCGGCATTCTTTGATGAACTGCGGCGACGATGACGCCTCTTTCGGACGGTCCTGGCAGCCTCTTGATGCGACAAGTTGTCGCTGACCATTTTTTCAATACCGCTATTTCGCTTTGGATTTTGGGGCATTCTTTTGACGAAGCTGCATATGACCCATGACGATTCGAGCATTTCAGAGTAGTTGCTTCGCAGTCATCCGCGGAATGGGCTTCCGCGCAACCAGGACACACCGTCTTATTTTCGCAAACGCTTCTCACGTGGCCCAGATCATGCACTTATGACATTGTAAGGGCTTCGGTAGGAAAGGTCACACAGAATGTCGAAAATCGCCCACCTTTACGTTTGAACGAAAACAGTCGCCCTTGAACATAAATCTTCAAGCAGCGTGAGTTTCCCGAACGGACAACTTTTGCGATGACACTGGCTTGATTTGCCGGTTTGACCAAAACATCGAAGTCGGAGCTGATAATGGCAGTATCCACATCGTAGATGACTCCAGTGACAACGTTAGAGCTCACAGGAATCTAGGAGCGAACTTTCATTCCCCCCAGTTCGTTGACATTGCGCAGTATATTAAGTGGCGCAGCATGTAAAACGTCGATGGCCAATACATTTTTACGCGTGTTCACTCTGATGTCTGTAATCTCGTTTGGCATAATTCCTTCCAGCATCACCGAAACAGATTGCCTGTTGAGGCGCTTCATGTTACCGTCAGGTACCTCAGGGACAAAAAGGATAGTGTTTGTCATGGGTCTCCTTGGCACTCTGTCGTTCTACGTACTCAATGACTAAGATGTTCTGACGTTCCGCCTCTTCGCTTTACGGCTCATTACCAGCTTAAAATCGTCGTCGTCAGAAGGCTCTTCGCTGCTTATTGAATAAACAAGAGTGCCCTCGCTGTCGTAGTCGCTGTAGAGCCCCGTACGCTTCCTGGATGCGGCCAGCGCCGACGCCGCCCTATCTGGCGTACGCTCGTGGAAGTCCACGTCCATCACCGATGGACACGGATGTGATAATCGCGAAGTTCACTTATATTTAGGTGAAAAAGAGGGCACCTACTGGAACAGTGATCTGCTAAGCAATCACTAAGTCGTCGTCCCCGTGTCACCAGAAAATTTCTCAAGTGGGCATCTGCACAGGAATACGGCAATCTCTACTTCTGTGGACGAGAAAAACGGGGTCATCAGCAGAAAATAAAGACGTAGGTGGCCGGATAGATAGATAGATAGATAGATAGATAGATAGATAGATAGATAGAAAGATAGATAGATAGATAGATGTCAAAATCGTTTGCAGTCCGCACAAAAATTATTAACATGCATAAAATGAGTAACATGAATAACATGCAACATGCTGTGATGATACTAGTGTGTGGCGTTACTTCCATGGAGCGTAAATACACTCCAGGGTTATTTCGAAGTGTTAATAATTTTGCACAAACCAAAAAATTTCATAGTGGATCCTTGGACATGAGGCTCTACCTAAATTGGTTATAATCTTCTTCCCTTTCCCTTAATGAAAGTACTTGCGCAAACGGATCCAAGAGGTAAGGCTGTAGAGTGTGAAAGAAAATGCTCTCACTATTAACACAATAAGTTATATACACAAGCACTCTTGTAATTGGTCGCAACTGCACCTGATGCCGGCAAGCACGCATTGATCGACAGTAACGATGTTTACGTTCTCACGTGTGTGACATTTCTGCAACGCTCAAACTAGTGGCATTTTCTTTGTTACCTATGTTGCCTTAGTTGGTGGCGCTTACCGGGAGCTCCCGCAAGTTGTAGCAGAGAAGTAAATGCCAACAAAAGAATTCTCTCTTTTTTTGCGGACCACGAGTACAAAACTAAACAAAGGACTGATCCTATGTCTGAGCGTTTCATTCGAATAAAATACAATGCAACTTTGCTTCTTTGGCACACAAGAAAGAGACAGAAAAAGAAAGACCCTTGAAGGCAAATACGTATGCACAAAAACGATTCGTGGTGCAGAAACTCTGCATATTGCCACGAGTGCACCAACTTTATGGCAGAACTGACGACTGACGACATTGCCAGAAAGTAGAAAATGCTTTGAGGTGGCATGAAAAAGTGAATCTGTTTTTTCGCACAGAGCGCAAGTGTTGGCAAACGGTTTGACATATGAATTTTTCCCGGCTTTGCAGAAGCACTCTGGCGACTCCGTCAAAACCGATTCCTGCCTGATGGCTCTCAGAGAGCATCAAAAACGAGGTCACCGTATTTTTTTCCACCGGCCCTGGTACAACGCACTGGAGGTGAAACGCTTCTGGCACTGTAAACTCTGTGCTAACCCCCTTGCATTAAATGAACTGATTTTGCTATGTTTGTAAGCGTTAGCTTATGAAACTCTAACTAACTTTTGCAGCTTCTCATATTTTCTGCATTGCCTCAATGAAACAGTGCAGTTTTAAATTTCACTGGTATGATATTAAACTATTGAAAAGACGCCTTTAAATTTCTGTAGGTGAGTGTGGGTGTCAAATTAGTAATCTTTCTTCATTTCAAAACGGTAGACGATGTTCCCTTTTATAAAAGAAATGACAATTACCGTGCAAACGTCAGCAGTGAGAAAATGTGCAATATTGCGTTAGAAGATGGAGCCTATTTTATTAAAACGAAATCCCAAATCATCGCGCTGAGCTCTTCTGGTAACGAAATGGCGGCGAGTAAAGTGGTACAAAAACCCCCAAAACTTTCATCACTGATGATGCCATGTTCTCGCTCCATCGCACAAAGTCATTATAACATAGCAGTTGATAGAGTCTTGACACATCGTCATAATGCCATATTGATGCCACGAGTTGACTTTTCCTCACGACCTCATATCAAGGCATCATTAAATGCTTCGTTGTTTGATAAAATTTGGCCCAATCCTGTAGGTCATGCAATGTCATCTGAGTTGCAGAAAACTTCAAGGAAAAGCAAGGGAGAAAAGAAACAAAGAAATTGGAGGTGAATGTTCGAATAATCGAAAGCGTGTGTCTTACGCTCTACTGTTCTCTATTTTATGACTTAATGCGTTATCAAGCGTGTGACGAGCCTTTTTTATCTAGTGGGACCAAGCAAAAAGGTTCACATTTTTACATTTTTAATATTCCTAATAATTAAAGTCATTTATAGAGAAGGAGCTCTCTAACTCAATACAGCGGAATGCTGGGCCAGGTGGTTAAACACAAAGTGGAAATATATGCGAGCACAAGGTAGCAGGAAAAGCACTTGACAGGAGCACCTGTTAATTGTTTTTCCTGCTACCTTGTACGCTCATATATTTCCACATCCCAAAGTCGAATTTGCTGTACGGGGCACATTACCAAACACACACATACACACACACACAAAATTAGCATTAATTTGTCTTTTTCTGAACCGGCCAATGTTTCATGACGTTCCTTTTTTATGTAAAGGGAACTTATGATGTTCCATTTTCTGTCGCGGACGCCGCACACGCTGAAAAAAGGAGTGTTTGTAACACACGGATTACTTCAGTTCAGCACCCATGAGAAATTGACGTCGCCAAAGCAAACCTTGTTTTTGTATGCTTTCAAAGTTCTCCAAAATACTTTGGCTATTAGACTAAAAATATATGGCGAATTGGACACTGTATGTACTTCTGTTAAAATAAAGCCTTCATTCTTCATTTATTTTAATTTTTTTCGTTTGTATCCTTCGTTAGCTTCGCACCGTATCACCACTAAGGCTTTTCTGGCACAACTAATACTACTGTTAATAGCCCATCTCAACATTAGCATAAGACAGCCACGTTATTCATAAGTGCACAGACACATGGACAGCTGCGTTAGCTTTTCCGGTAGGGGACGTCTCCCCAATATAAGTGGCTGCCTCTTAGTGGTCGAGTAAGGTACTCGTCACGCACGATTTTTGATGTTTATAGAATGCAAGAAATGGTAACACGATGTTGTGAAAACAATTTCTGTTCGTAGATGAGATAGCGACTGGATAGCGAAATTATCGAGCCAGTCATCATCGTAACTGTCGCAGAATTTCGGTACCTCGCTATTAGATTGTGTACCACGCGAAACTTGACTTTTCCCTTCGCTTTTGAATTTCAGATTGTTTTGCTGTCATTATTTATCATGACGCCTTATATTTTGAACACTATTTTAACGTTTTATTGCGTTCTCAACCTTCCTTAGACATGTATCAGGAGCACAAGTGCGTCCATTGTATAAAAAAAGCTATACGATTTTTTCCATGTAACGTCCAATTGTAAGTAATGCTCAAGGTTGTACCTTGTCTCCGACCCATGGCTTTAGATGTTCCTTAATGCGATCAAGAATCACCCACTGGCACACGTTCAAGCTTCACTCATGATATTCTTCTTGGGGTGTTTCCACTTTCCAGTATATGTTGTGAACAGCATGAAACGATAGGTTGCATGTGCTATTGCTGTAGATATGAAAGTTGTATTTTTTGCATTTCAATCTTAAAGACACCGTTCTTAGGCCAAAGTTTGTGAGATTGCATAGTGTTTTAAATTTTGACATCATTTGTCGTATTAACATTTTTGGGATGGACTAGATTCATTGCTTACCGACATTTAGTGACTAGGGAGCTTGGGACTAGTTATTGAGTCTAAACATCCAAATTGAACGTTTAAATTAGTACAACCTTATAGCCAAATTTGCCGTGAATGTAGTTGCGCCAAAGTAACACATTCGCAGAGAAAACAACTATGGAATTCGCTTAATATCATTTCACGGTGAATAACTGCACAATTTTATGAACGTGGCCACCTTTGCATACACTACCACGTTCACATGTATATACGTACGAGTAACTCTCAACTCACCTTGCTTTACGAGGCGACCTATTCACCTGCCTAACGAAACGTGAGGTGTATCGTGGTGTTTTATTGCTTGATGCCACGAATAGCTCTGTGGATTAGCACAGTGCAACGTATGAGTATCAACAACATAGGGTTGGTTCATTAGTTGGTTCCTCAACAATTTGGCGAAACCTGCTTAGGGGGATAGGCCATGAAGGAGACGGTGCCTTGCTTTTTAAATTAATAAACTTTTTGCAAGGAAGGGTCGAATTCATTAGGTACTATAGGTAATGACTTAAAGGTGTTAGATTTCTCAACAAACCAAACAATCTTGACAAAGATAACATAATAAGCGCACATAAAAAAGAAAGAAGGTATATACATAAAGCAACTGAATTTATCTATGTTTACCATTCCAATTGTATCGTACACGTGACGCAAGATATGCGCATGAACTGTGTAGAGATGTACCTGGTACGCACGCATTCAGCGCATATAACCAGCTGACATTCATTAAACCAGGCTCTTTTCCCCACCGGCTACCAGGCGTATCATGTCATCGATGCATGCTGTCAGAAGTGCCGCGCACCCATCGCCGCACACGTAGGCGCCCACAGCGCGCTGAGCAGTCGGGATGAAATTTGTTTACCGCCGGATGCAGTACGCTTCACAGAAGACCTAGGCAAGAGCTGGCCACTGTTCAAACAGAAGTTGAGCTTTTCTTGACGGCTACAGAACCTTCCAGACAACCACGACCAGAGCAGACGAAGACTGCGTAGCTGCTGACAACTGCAGGTGGAGAAGCCATAGAGGTATTTAATACCTTCGTTTGTCGAAAGGCGAAAGAAACACCGACTACGCTACGGTAGTCAAAAAGTTTGACGAGTACTGTGAGAGCCAGAGCAATGAGCGATATGAACGCTACTAGTTCAGAAGACGAATGCAATAGCCAGGGAAACCTTTTGAGCACTTCGCGCGAGACGTGAAGACACAAGCTCGTCTGTGTAACTGAAAAATTGCGTGACTCCATGATCCACGATCAGATTGTTTTTGGAATACAAAATGAGAAACTACGAGAGAAGCTGCTAAAGAGCACACATCTCACGCTACAGAAAGCGGAACAGACTTGCAAGGCAGCAGAAGCAACAGCAGCCCAGCAAGAAACGTGGCTACGGGACCATCAAGTGGATCCAATCCAGAACTTCTAAGTGCCAGGAAGGCGGCAGCAGGAAGCGAGACAAGGAAACAGCAACGGCAGGAAGCCACCAGACTACATATGTCCCAGATGCGCACGAACACACGCGCCGAGAAAGTGTCCTGCGTTCGGGCGTGCTTGTTACAACTTCCAACGGAAGAACCACTTCGCAATTTGTTGCAAAGTAGGGAGTCAAGTCAACGAGCTCACTGGAGATGAAGAATGTTTTGATGAGCTGAATGTATCCTTGAGAAGCAAGGTCAGCGGCCGCGACTGGCTTGTTCGCGCGAACGTTGCTCGCGTATCAGTGAGCTTTGAAGTCGATACTGGCTCGCAAGCAAACATCATTCCCTTGAGTTTCGTCACCAAGATGCAGCCAAAACCACTGTTAAAGTCCAACTGCTCAGTTCTACGTTCGTACGGCGGCAATGAAATCAAACACTGCGGCAGCATAACAGCCGATGTGAGACCGAACGGACACACCGCAATCCTTCAATTTTTCGTCGTACGTAAAGGTCAAGCAAACTTGGGACTTAAAGCATGTGAATGCCTTCAGCTGGTTTCACGCCCAGTGCACATCGTGGAAAAAAGCACAGCGGAAGGCGTTGCGGAGGATTTTCGACACCTTTTCAGTGGCACGGGATACGTCAAGCGCCATTACCACATGGTACTCTGCGACGATGCAGTTCCGGTGGTCCAACCAGCACGGCGGATTCCACTAGCCTTGCGAGATTCACTGCGTGAAAAACTGGAGCGTACAGAACGAAGCGGCATCATTGCAAGAGTGACAGAGCCTACGGATTGGGTGAGTCTTCTCGTGATAGTACGTAAAAAGGATGGAAAGCTTCGAGTGTGCATGGATCCGATGAAGATTAACCAATGCATAAAAAGGGAGCACTATCAAATGCCGACGTGAAAGGACATAGAAGCGGAACTAGCCGGCGCAAAAGTGTTCACCCGGCTCGATGCTAATGCTGGTTTCCACCAGATGCCATTGGATGAAGAAACTTCAAAAATTTGCACGTTTGCAACGCTTTTCGGTCGATACCCCTTTTTGAGGCTACCGTTCGGCATTTCTTCAGCTCAAGAGGTGTTCCAAAAAGCTTTGAATGAAGTGTTTGAGAATCTGCCAGGGGTACAGACATACGCTGACGACGTGATAATCTGGGGCTCATCAATGAAGGAGCATGATCAACGACTCAAGTCTGCCTTCCAAGGACCAGAACGAGCTGGACTAGCCTTTAATGCGGATAAGTGTGCGGTGCGTGTAAAAGAAATGGAATTCCTAGGTGACGTAATTAGTCATGAGGGTATCAGAGCCAATCCTAATCAGGTGAAGTGCATGACTCAAATGCCAGAACCAAAGGACAAGCATGTGACTCAAAGGGTGCTGGGTGTCGCAAACTACTTCAGCAAGTTCTCGCCATTCTTGGCTCAAAAAACGGTACTGCTCCGGAGCTTATTAAAGCACGACACACATTTTGAACGGACTAATGACCACGCTAAAGAATGGCAGATTCTATGTGATAGCATGTGTCGCCAGCCCTTGCTATCACTTTTTGATCTAAAAAAGGAAACCAAAGTTTCATGTGATGCGTCGCAAAACGGAGTAGGTGCTGCCTTGTTACAGTGTGAAAATGGCACGTGGAAGCCTGTGGCATACGCGTCTAAATTGCTCACCGAATCTCAACAAAGGTATTCGCAAATCGAAAAGGAAGCCATGGCAGTAGTGTATGGGTACGAAAGATTCAACCATTTCACATATGGTCGTAAAATTATCGTAGAAATAGACCCCCACCCACTGATAGCGATTTCTCAGGAAGCAATCGGAGACATGCCACCAAGGCTGCAACGCTTTTTTTTTTGCACCTGCTTCGATACGACTTGGAACTTACGTGTATTCCAGGGAAACACCTCCTGCTGGCCGATATGCTTTCGCGGGCGACTGTCAACTGCAACGACAATTTAACCGACGACGAAGCGGAGGTACACGCCGTGAGCGTGCTTTCATCCCGCATCAGCAACAGGATCCCGCAACGACTGACCAATGAGACAAGTAAGGACAAATACCTGGCACTTGTTCTAGAAAGCCTGAGCAAAAACACGCCGATTGATGGCCAGCTAAATGTGTTTACGGAGAGCTCTCACACGTGCAAGGTGTGTTGTTGAAAGGGTTCAAGATTATGATTTCTGCTAGCGTGAAGCATGAAATACTAGAAAAAATCCACCAAGGGCATTTAGGCATCACGAAGTGGAAGTCCGTGGCGCGTGATAGCGTTTTCTGGCCTGGAATGAGTCGAGACATTGAAGACTTTGTACAAAAGTGTTCAGTTTGCAGGAAATTTGCCTGCAGCCAGCCCCGTGAACCATTGCAGATGCGACCGATACCTGAGCAAGCATGGAGCCGAGTAGGTATAGATCTTTTCCTCTACGGCGGCAAAACGTACCTATGCGTATACGATGCATTTTCGAACTTTCCCGAAGTAGAAATGTTTAAAATTGCATTGGCTGCCAGGGTTATCTATGTGCCATTTTTGCCAGATATGGTATACCAATGGAAGTAAGTGTGTTCCGACAATTGGCCACCTTTTTCAAACAAGTCTTTTGCCGCGTTCGCGCGAGAGTATCATTTTCAGTATGTCACTTCAAGCCCTTGCTACCCACAATTGAACGGTCTAGCAGAAAAGGGGTACAAGTGGTGAAACGGATTTTAAAGAATACTGATGAAGCAAAACACGACTTTTGGCTTGGTTTGCTTGCCTACAGGACAGCACCCCTGGAAGGCAGCGTGGCACCGGCGGAGCTTCTCCAGGGCAGGAAACTGAGAACAAGCATACCGGACTTCATCAAGCATACCGATGCTTGATGATGTCTCCGCATCATCAAGCATCGTCAGACAGACAGCCAGAGGCGTCCCCTGCCAGCTCTTAAGCGCGGTGATGTGGTGCGTCTATAGAAGGAATTGTGGGACACAAAAGCGCGGGTGGTGGAGCACTGCACAAAACCTAGATCTTACAATGTGGTCACAGAAGAGGGGAGGATCATACGACGTAACAGGAGAGATTTGTTGCGAACCAGAGAACATTTTGTGCGTGACTTTTCAGAAGACAGCGAGGGCGACAATGAGGAATGAATGAATGAAACCATGTTTATTCCACTTTGTTCGCGCCGAAGGCGCTGCGGTGGACAGTCAGGGCACTATAGCAGGGGGGGGGGGGGTAGAGCTGCCTCCGTTTTATTACCGGACGTCATGGAGGCAGCTAAGTGGGGGCCGCTTGAATGGCTTGAATCTTGTGGCTGTCGCGGAGCCGGTCGCCAACCGGTGGCGCGGCCGGGTCCTGGAGGAACATGATGAGTGCTCGCCAGAACTCGATGGCGCGATCAGGGGGCGAAGGCTCCGGGCAGGCCCATGTCCGGAGAGAAGAAGGCCAGGGTCCCCGTTTTATGGTGGCCAGGGCACGGAGCCTAGGCGGGTTGTACACAGGGCACTCCCAGCACAAGTGGTTGAGATCAGCCCGGCAGTTGCACGTGGAGCAGAGACCTGTCACGGGTGGTGGCGTGTCACCCCTGTGGAAACGGTTCAGCAAGAAAGGGGTAAGGAGTGTTCCTGCCTGAATTCTCCGAAGCAGGACAGACTCTCTCCGTGTGAATACCTTCGAAGGAAGCAATGGTATCGAGAGTGGATTACCCACTGCTGTGAGGTAGGCGGCGCGACGTTGTTTGGTAATGTGCTTATCTGCTATCGGATCTGCTAGCTCGGGTGGGGTAGCCAGAAAAGTGGAAGGAGTATCGGAAGCTCTGGCTAGCGCGGTGAGGAGATGAGCGCGCGCTAATCTGTGAGCCTTCTCGTTTCCGGGGATACCGCAATGCCCGGGGACCCAGTGGATGGTAACGTCATGACCACATTCGCGGAGCAGGCGCGTCTGGTGTCGGATCTTCTGGAGTACAGGATCTGTGTAAAGAACATTAGCGCATGCCCGATGGGCAGCCTGGGAATCAGTGTACACACGATGGTGAACAGGGTCAGTTTGAGGTGACATTTCGAGGGCCCACTCCAAATAATCTAAGATGCCCACTAGCTCTGCTCGAGTGCTATACATCGCATCTGCTGAAGCATGATAACGTCGGCTCTGATTTCTGTTTGTCTGGTCGTACCACGCAGTGGCATAACAAGTGTTACTGGTACCGTCTGCAGGAAGTGCAGCGTCAGTGTATACGACGCGTTCAGTCATGGGGAGTGAACTCGTGGCCCTAGCATGTCTCTTGGCGTAGTTAAGGCGCCGTGCTCGCTGATTAGGGTCCATATTCAACGGAAGTGGCTTGCCGTCGGTGAGTACCGTGATTTCCCAAGGCGGCGTTTTGTTAGACAGCATGGGCAGTGTGTTGATGTCATACCCGAGAAGCATAAGCGTGTATCGCCCGGCATTTGTTGCGCGAAGCCTCGTTTCCTGTGTGTGGATGTGCATGTCGATGAGCTCGGTCAGATTATTGAGCTTGCTGCAGCTCTTGAGCGCATCCAGGCGTGTGTACCTTGGTAGTCCGGTAACCATGCGTTTGGCCTCGTTAAGCAGCCGGTCGAGTTTGATTATCTGCGTACGGTTGACCGGATGATACGGCAGTCCATACATGATACGTGAGACGAGAAAAGCTTGAACAAACTGCCGCATTTCGCGTTCGTTTACTCCACGAGTGCGATTAGAGATTCTGCGTAAAGCATGAAGGATTTGTTTGCTAGTCTTCGTAACGCGTTGGAACCAAGTGCTCGCTGTGCAATTCTCGTCTAAGTGCATTCCTAATATTCGGATAGTGGATTTCCTCATTATAGGTTGATTGCCAATGTGAAGTTTATAACACTTCTTTTCTTCCTGCTTGGCAAACGTGGTTCGGCCACCATGAATGACGACAAACTCTGTTTTGTCTGGAGCGGTGTGTAAACCTGCTTCCATTGCGTAGTCGTGAATAATGTTGAGGGCTCGTTGTAAGACATCCTCCTGCTCACCGACGGATCCTTGATGCGTCCACACGGTTACATCATCTGCATACACCGCGTGTTTCAGGCCCGGTACGTTCGCAAGGCGTCTTGGTAGCTGGTACATGGCTATGTTAAAGAGGGTGGGTGAAATCACCGAGCCCTGGGGAACACCTACGTGGTTGGTTCGTACGGTACTGGCGTCTTGGCCGATTTCGACTTGGTAGCTTCGCCCTTCGAGGAAGCCCGCTATGAAGTTATACATTTTCCCTTTAATCCCAAGGGCACGTGCTTTCGTCATGATGGTACTGTGTGGTACGCCATCGAATGCTTTGCGTATGTCCACTGCTACAACAGCCCGTGGGTGCACCGAGTTAGAGTCGAGGACGTCTTCTTTTAGGCGAAGGAGTACATCTTGAGTTGATAGGCCCGCGCGGAATCCGTACATTGTAGGGGCCAAAAGGTCGCGATCTTCAAGGTACCACATCAAGCGTGTGTTAACCATGCTCTCCATGACTTTGCAGACACACGAGGTTAAAGAGATCGGGCGGAGGTTGGATAAGGTATGGGGTGGTTTACCAGGCTTCGGTATGGGCTTGACTACCGAAAACTTCCATGTGGAGGGCAGTATTCCGGTATCCCAGACTGTATTAAACTCTTTGAGGAGAGCGTGTTTGTACTCAAGAGGCATATTGCGTAAATGAGCAACGCATACTCCATCGGCTCCTGGAGCACTACGTGTGTTAGCATGTTGCAAGGCATACTCCAGCTCGAGCATGGTGAAAGGGCTATTAAATGGCTCAGTGTCTTCAGAGCTTGCATCCTTCCGGTACGTATTGGCTGTGGGGCGAGATGTCTGCGGGAAAAACACTTCAGCAGCTTGTTCGGCGAGCTCCTGTGTGCTGATGCCCTCCCGGAGGGCCACACGAGCCGCGCCATTGTAGGTCTTGCGTTGGCCGAGGAGAGAGCGCAGGATGGTCCAGACCTTTGACGTGTGGGTCTGCCCATTCATGGTTTCACAAATTGCCATCCAGCGGTCTGACGCTAACGTGGTCGTATATGTCTCAATAGAACGCTGTATTTTGCGCAACCGTGCTTTGTGATGCGCAGCGTGGCGAGACCGCCTGTACTGGGCCAGAATACGTAGCCTTCTATTCCACAGAGTGAGAAGATGCCTATCAGGTTCTGGGTGGTCAAAAGGAACCCGTAGGTTCTTGGTGGCTTGCCGTTTCGCTGCGCATAGCTGAGAAAGCAGATGGTCAATATTCTTGGCTGGAGGCTGTTGCTGTAGTAAATCGCGATATTTGTCCCAGTGTGTGATGTGGCTTAGCCGTGTGCTGGCGCGTGACTTCGTCTTCGTAATGGCGTCACCTGTGCGAAATCGTATAAGTATGGGGAAGTGGTCGCTTCCCATGCAATCATCCAGCACCTCCCACTGAAATAGCTGTGGGCGGGTGCTCCAGGTAAGGTCTGGGGATGTGTCTGCTTGGTGAACTGTCTGTCCCAGCCTCGTGTGTGTTTGGGGCGTATTGAGAAGCGTCAGCCCGTACGCCGAGGCATCCTGCATGATGCGCCTGCCACGCGGGCTGCATTTGTTGTATCCCCAGGCGACATGCTGAGAGTTGAAGTCTCCGCACAACAATATGACATCTTGTGGATAAATCTTCCTGAAGTGCGGTATGAAGCTGAGATCAACCGGCGCCTTATTGGCTTTGTTCCTGGTGCTTTCAGGAACCACGTAAACGCAGAAGACAAGAATTGTACGCTGAGGTGAGACTTCCAGCCGGCAACCGACAACACTAAGAGTAGTGCTGCACCACGGTTGCGTATCTAGCTGCACGTGCGTAGTTCCTCGTCGCACGTATAATGCTGTCTTCGTGGATGAATCTTGTTCTTCAGTCGGGGCGTAGCCATCATAGCCCATTATTTTCAGCACAGGGCCGTTGACTTCTTGAAGGGCAATGACCAATGGACTGGTATCGTCTGTCTTGCTGGAGAGCCAAGTGGTCATTTCAGCCCTCTTGCGACGAAGCGAACGGCAATTCCACTGCAGGACAGTTGTCCATGGCGATGATTTTGATAAGCTAGCCATGGTAAGGCTTTGTTGCATGAGGAGCGATAGAGTTTGACGGTACCAGAGGTGTACGCATCACAAGTGCTCCTGCGGTTGTCGTCGAAGTTGTGCCAAGAGGGAGCATGCCGGAAAGCATGATGCGCTCCATGGTGGTCTGGACGCATTTTTCAATGGCCCGAGTGATAAGCTGTTCAACTCTTTCATGAATGGATTTCTCTATTTGAGCCATACGGTGTTCTAGTCGCCGCTCGAGTTCTTGGAAAGTCGTTGGGGCGGGAGGACGTGAATGGTCACTGGTAAGCGGAAGCCCCGTTGACTGAGCTACGCCCCTTCGAGGATGCTTCGTCCCTCCACCCGAGGCGGGCTGCGGCGCGCAGGACCCCAGTGTTGAGTTTGATGGATGTGGTATACCATTACTAGAAGCAGTTAGCGGCACGTTCGCTGGTCGAACTACATCCGCGAAGGTGGTGCCCCCGGCGCCTTCTGACTGTGCAGCAGGTGGTGCTGGCGGCCCGGTGTAAAAACCCTGGCGTGTTGGTTTGAGCATGGGTCTTTGTAGGCCTTGTGTCGCGGAAGGGCGGCGCTGTTGCTCCTGCGTATTCACTCGCTTGCGTTGCCTTTTGGCAGCCGGCTTGCGTTTTTGTTCAATTTTCTTCTTTACTTCTCGTCTTTTTGGACAGTTCGTGGCTGTGGCCAGGTGAGACCCACCACAGCTGCGGCACTTTTGTTCTGTGTTCGGGCATTGCGTACCCTCTTCGTGTTGCCGCAGACCGCATGTCGAGCATCTAGCTGCCGAAATATTGGGGCATTGCTCCTTGCGATGCCCTATCTTGTGGCATATGTCACAAACGGTCACTCGTGCACGATACGGAAAAACACGGATCGTAAATGACCGCAGGCCAACCTTATAGGGTAAGCTGTTACCTTCAAATGTGACCATGGCAGTGCCTTTGTCACCAAGTGGGCGTGCCTGCAGGATTTTGCACTTGCGGCAATGTAATGAGTTCATTAGTTCCTCAGAGGTCATGTCTCCAGCATTGCGAATGATGCCTCTGATTTGATCGCGATTAACCGCTTCATATGCTTGAAAAGGTACTTCCTTTCCTCCGATTGGCAGAGACGCTATCGCGAGAAGGGCGTTGCACACCTCCGGTTCAGCCGCGTCGACTGCGAGCTGGTTGCTATAGCCTAAATAGCGAACCCGGAACTCTGGAAGTGGGTCTTCCTCAGGGATGTTGAGATGAGCCGAAATGCGGCGAGTTATTACTCTATCTAGTCGTATGAATTGCTCATCCATGATGCGGCATGGTTGCTTAGGCCGAAGAATGACGGTGTGCTGATAAGCGCGCGGGGCACCTGAGCTCGGCGTCACCGCGACCGCCGCATGGTTCTGCTGCTTTCGGCGATAGCTGACTGGTATCCAACCATCCTCTTCGTTTTGGTAACTAGCGGAAGCAAGGAGCGTGTGACGTGCACTTCTCATGTGGGAGTGATCCCTGGGTATGCTAGTGTGCTGTCGTTCGGGCGTCGGTATGAGCGAGCCTCGCGCACGTTTCTCTCCATTCGGTGCGGTAGAAATTATGCGAGCTTGATGAAAAGTATTTTCAGACTTGCCTTCAATGCTGTTCTGTTCCTCGAGCTCCCGGAGTGGGGCGAATGGGTTGGTGTCCGGCAGGAGCAGCACCCGTGAAGGCATGGTATCGGCAGCCGAATTGTTCGTTGAAGTCGGCGATGTCACCGAGGC
The DNA here is from genome assembly GCF_043290135.1 of Rhipicephalus microplus. NCBI lineage: Eukaryota > Metazoa > Arthropoda > Arachnida > Ixodida > Ixodidae > Rhipicephalus > Rhipicephalus microplus. Next base: position 97,846,369 of record NC_134701.1, read on the forward strand.
AGTCAGGTCGTCTGAAGTCTGTAGGTCCATATCCTCAGGCAGCGGCACGTCGGCTGGGAGCACGCAGGACTCTGGAGAGGCCATGAAAGCTCGAAACCCGGCGGGTGATACTAGCGGCAATGGCCGCCGGCAGCTAGCCGGGCGGCGGTGCCGCCGACGAGCTCAGAAGGCAGCCTCCCAGTATCAGCTGCAGCCGGTAGATAACGAGCGAGCAAGCAGCTAGCGCAGCAACAGCTGCGGCGATGGCTTGGCAGCGAAGCGCCGGCCAAGTGTCGATATCGTCGGAGCGCGCTCGAAACACGTCCGTTCACATCGGACGCTCCCGAAGCAATCGGCGACAATGAGGACGAGCCACTCGAGAGCAGTTGAGATGCATCAGCACAAGAACAGTTACTATCAACTGGGACATCAGTGACGAACGCTTCAACACTCTGAAGATCACAGAGACAACGTAGACCACCAAATTGTTTAAGATATGACAAAAACTTTGAACAAGTTCCAGAAGCGTGCTTTTTGGTGCATGCCACTAGCAGTGCACTAACACTTCACAAACAATGTACTAACCTTGCGGAGGCGGTGCAATGTTTTCTTGTTCTGTTTTTTGTTTTCTGAAAGAAGAACGTTGTATCGTACACGTTGCGCAAGATATGCCATGAACTGTGTAGAGATGTACCTGATACGCGCGCATTCAGCGCATATAACCAGGTGACGTTCAATAAACCGGGCTTTTTCCAACACTGGCTACCAGGCGTATCATATCATCGATACACCAATATTTAAATTCTCGTAAGAAATTTGTATCAGTGGTTAAAGCACTCATGTGGCTGAAACCGAATGCGATTGCTTCAAATGAAAAAATCGCCGGAAGTGTCAAGTTCAAGTCCAATTTTCTTAGAGGTTATTCCAGTAGTTTTTCCCTTTGAGTTTTGTAACTTTTCGGCATGACAAAAAAATTGCTCCAAATATTCACTCACTACACTGAAGGCACAAAGGCGACTGTGCCAGACCTGACCTACAAAAGTAAAAGTTCAACGAAGGTACTCGACAACGCAGCCTTGTAATCACTATTTCTTTCATTCTTCATGAACACCACTTGTTCATCCAAGGGACCTTTAGCTGTGGATAGTCTTATAAAAACAAAGGAGATTTTTTGAAGTTATTGGCCGTATTGCAATTTTCGAAGCGTGCTTCTGTGATATATTCACAAATAGGCTAATTAGGTAAAACAGGACATTCAAGGGAAGATACAGCTAAAGTCTGCGTGCTCATTGAGAGCTAAACATCTATGGCCTGGTACCCAAACTAGTTGAACGAGCCACACATGTCTAGCACTGAGCTAGTAGAAAGTTTTTAAAGTAAGCCAAAAAGTGGGTGAGCTTAAGTCAGTACAAGCCGAAAGACAGTCTGTAAGAACAGTCACCGCTGGTAGTTCTTGGGGCACTTTACGCAATGCTAGGACTATTTCCAGTATCTCAGCTTGGTAAATAGGGGTAAAGTCGGATAGTCGAATTGAAAAAGCCCAATCTAGATAGAATGATACGAGTACTACGCATTCCTTCTCTTCACAAACAGGAGCGTCAGTCGCTCTCATGATGGATATTTCTAGATTGGCAAAATGATCTTCCAAAATGCCATTTATATTCTGATTTGGTAATTTTTTCGCAATCTTGGGATATAGAAAATCAAATTCAATCCTAATTTCATTTACAGAGTTGAGTACAAGTATTCCCCAAAGAATAACTCTTAAGGGGTTCAAACGTTTTCCTGTAAATATTGCCGCGTTCCATTTCCCAAGCTTTGTTATCGTCCCAAACACTACACAATTCTCAGCGCAAACTGCGCTTGCGGTTTTCGAGAAGCTTCCGGACTGTAGTAGATCATTTCTGTAAGATAACGTCTACTCTGGGAACTGTACAGATTATTCTGGAACCTACGCCACCGCCAGCGATAACGCTAGTACATTCGACGGCAAGAGTATAAATGCTGACGTGCTACGCCGCTTGTCAGTAGTTGATCGACGGTAGACGCTCCGTTCACTGCTTACCTGGCGCCGGGATTCCCGCGACCAGACACGCTGCCAGTCGTCGACCCCGTCTCATCGAGCATCGCGCAGACCCCTGGACATCCCCCCGGCTCTGTGCAGACCTTCATCGTGACTCAACGCCCGGGCACCAAAGCGCAAGCCGTGGGAGCCAGGGCCAGGACGGAAGCATGATGGCTTTCGCAGCGCCACCACTGAAAGCTCATTACTTCAATTTCAGCGCTCCAGAGGGGAGCACCGTCGACGACATCATAGGTGCCCTCGAAGCCCAGCCGGTATCAGGTCCCTCCAGCACATGGGAGGAGCAAAATTCGGCGCCGCCGCCGCAAACGTCCACGCAGCCACCAAGCTGAAGAGCCGGGGCGCCATTCTCTTGAACGCTGTATCTGTTCCACTAGTCAGCGTTGGTCCTGAAATAGTCCACGTCACAGTCTTCCGGGTACCACTGTGGGTAGGTGATGCTGCCCTAGCGATGGCCCTCTCCACCTACGGCAACGTGCAACATATTCACGAGCCAGTGTTCAAGGGCAGCCCTGGGGTGGGTACAGGTGTCCGTGTAGCGCGAGTGGAAATGAAAAGTCAAATACCGCACTTTCTGACAGTACAAGGCTACAATGTCATGTGTGACTACCGGGGAGTCAAGAAAGTGTGCTCTAAATGCCGGAACACTGGACACATACCAAAGATTGTGCCACGCCCCGTTGCACGCGCTGCAACATGTTTGGACATGCCACAGAGGTGCGCAGAACCGTGCCACAAATGCTCCGGCAGCCATGCAACTGCTGACTGCGTACGTCCGAAGTCCTTCGCAGCGGCTGCAGCAGCAGCAACTGAAGAACAAGTGTGCACCAACCTCACGCCCACACTACAAGATGATTATCCGGAGCTCGAGCCTCAGAGCGACACCGACACAAGCGATATCGACGCCCATGCTGAACCACAAGACGCAGGAGACCTGCCTCCTCTGTCTGAGAAAGCCTCGTCAACCCTTCAAGGCCCGTCTGAGTCCAGCGACTCTTCGCCGGACACCTATGAAGACCACAGCTCATCCAAAGTCGAAGCCAGAGTGCCCGTACTTCGCAGAGACCACGAGGGCTACAGCTCCGACTCAGTTGACACCACCAGCAGCACCGAGCTGCGGAGAGCTTCGATAGGACGCGGCACCCGAACAACGGGACGCGCAGACGCTCCGGTCATCGGCCCAGAAAAGACCACAACGGTGATTATGCCACCGACAACGCCGAGTGCCCGCGCCGGCAAATACTCTGGTCAGACCTGCAAACTAAGCCTGTCTAACCCCATTTACCAGATTACAGGTGCGGCCGCTGGTGCGAGTGTCGATGCCAGCGCCATGTAAGTTGACCGTCCAGCCACGAAACGTGCCTACCCACCGACCACGGACTCTGAAGGCTCTACGGACAGTAGTAAGCCCCAAAAACTCGCTAATGCTCTGACGACGTCAGGGCATTTCTCTCTTTAGTTATGTTCACTCGTTGAGCGCTCGCCCCACCCTCTGCGAGCGGTTTCTGTGAAGTTCGTGCGCAGTCTCCCTATTTTCAAAATGGTTACGTTGCATTTTCTCTCCTTAAACGTCAGGGGTTTCAGACGCCGAGATAACCAGAGAGAAATCATGCACTTTGCAAGGTCACGTCATGTCGATATCCTCTTCTTACAGAAATGTAATTTTAGAACCCCTTTTGATGTGCAATCCTTTTGTTCACATTTTCGAGTTGAAGCCTTTTTTTCGCTGACTTATTCAAACATGTGCGGAGTCGGAATTGTTTTTTTGACACCAGCGTTACGTCAAAGAGCACACTGTGTTTATGGTTTTGATGGCCGCACACTAGCAGTAGACTTCGACCTTCACGACAGACGAGTAAGGGCGCTCGTAATATATGCCGCAGCTGAACGTGGGGGCATGGCCGACTTTTTCGATTCACTCGGCTCATTTATTTTTGACATATACCCCAGTTTCTTAGGGGGGGGGGATTTCAACTGTGTTGAGGACACTGATAGAGATGCGTGTAGACGCAGACAAAGCAGACAATATAGCGGAGTTAGCTTATTGAGACAACTCATCCGCAATTTCAAGCTCAGGGATGCGTCGGTCGACACTCATGGGAACGACTTCGTTGCAAACTGGCAACGGGATCCCAACATGACCCGGCTTGACCGCTACTATTTTCCAGAAGTGCTAGCCACACATATCCTTAGTTGCGAGGTCTTACATTTCTCACCGGACGTTCCGTGCATCACAGACCACTTTCCAGTGTCTGTAAAACTGTTCTTTGAACAATCCACTACATTTAGAAACCATTGAAAAATGGACACCACACTGGTACACGACACGGAAAGCGTAGCATTACTGTGCAATGCACTAGAACAAGCATGCAAAAGTCCGCCTGAACCCCGTGACTGGGATGCATTGTAACGCAGTTGGCGCACCGAGCTTATCAAAGCGGGGCGCGATAGGAAAGCGCGCCTGACGACGGAGATAAATGACAGGCTACGAAAAGCGCGCATTGTACGCAGAGGCGAGACGCTGACGTTCGCAATGCACGACTATCTCGATCAGTTAAAGGCACGATACGAACTTTTGCTACGTCTTAGTTCGCGCACGGCTGCGCAGTCTTTTACCAACAGACGACCGGTTTGAGATCCAGCTGTTCTTCGAAGTGTTCGCAACTACTCCTTGGGTGAACAAATTCATGTCCCTTTCGTTCAGTTGCCGAACGGCGAACAGTCTACACGATTTGATTTGTGGGGTTTAATATCCCAAAACCACCATATGATTATGAGAGACGCAACAGTTTACACGAGCAGAAGACATAATGAGGGTCCTTGAAACACGTTTTTTGAATCTTTTTAGGGCGGAGAATGCAAACAACGTTGACTATACCACCATAGTTAATGAGTTTGGCGAGGGAGTTTGCCGCGTACCGGAGGAGCTCCACGATGGTCTCTGCAGCCCAGTGACGCTGGATGAATTACGCATCGTGCTTCAGCGTATGAACACAACTGCCGCCGCCAGTCCTGATGGAATACCTTTGAGTTTCTACAAAAAAAACCTTTTTTGAAACAATACAAGACCACCTTTTGACAATGCTAAATGGGCTTCTTGCTGATGGAATCAGACCGAATACGTTTCGTGAGAGCAGAGTTATACTCTTGCTTAAAAGTGAGGGAGAGCCGTCCGATCCAAGGGCGTGGAGGCCCATTTCCCTACCTAACTCGGATTATAAGTAATTGACAGCCATCTTAGCAAACCGCATAACAACCATTCTACCGGAAATAGTAAGCGACATACAAATATGCTGTGTCCCAGGTCGTACGATCTAGTCCTCGTTTACGCTGACTCGCGATTTATTCACAAACGCTACAAGAACACTAATATCAGGCATTTTTGATTCCTTGGATCAGGAAAAAGCTTTTCATCGCGTAGAATGGAACTATCTCTTCGCTGTGGTTGAGTGTTATGGCTTCCCAGCACATTTAACCGACACCCTACGCTTACCCTACACAGACTTAGAAACGTCATTAGTAGTGAATGGCTATACATCTGAACCTATTGCAGTAAGTAGGGGCATTCGACAAGGCTGTGCTCTCTCCGCAATTCCCTTTGTATTATGCATGGATCCATTATTAAAACAATTACAGAAATGCACTTCGATACGTGGTTTCCCTCTTCCAGGCTTGGGCGAAGTGAAAGTAGCGGCATACGCCCATGACATCTCGTTGTTTATTCGGAACGTAGATAGCTACAGAGCCTTTCTGCGAATATTCCACACGTATAGTTACCTGTCGGGAGCACGTCTTAATCCCAGAAAAAGCAAGGCATTGTGCTTTGGGATGCACATTGAAGAGTTCCCTGATGGCGTTCAAATCGTGCAAGGCGTTAAAGTCTTGGGTGTAACTTTCCTTTCGACTGGAGAGGTAGCCCGCACCACATGGAAAGAAATCCACTACAAAGTGGACAGACGCATTGAAGTCGCCAGAACGTTTCAACTACCTTTTCCTGAAAGAGCTTATTTAATTAAATCCAGCATAAGAGCGCCACTGCTTATGTAGCCAGAATTGCCCAACCACCTCGACGGGTTTTGCTGAGAGTGGCTACTGCGTGCGGCTCCTTTTTCTGGGACGGCCACGCCGAATCTGTTGCCAGAGCCTTGGTCCGCCTACCAGTAAAATGGGTAGGGCTCAGTGTACCCAACCTTGATGTAATCTGCCGCATGTTGGCTCTCAAAAACACCTGGGCACTCTTAGAGAACTCATCGTATCGAGGCAGGCAACTTGTAGTGCATCTGCTAGGAACCTCTAGAAGACTTTTTGGTTTAGCAAACGACACGGGACCAGCTGCTGAGCAGCCACAAGCGTAGTACACACATGTTATAAAATCTTTGCAACAATGGCGAAACGATTTTCCAGTTCAAGAACTTATGAAATTGTCTCCCACTGACATGAGCAAATTAATAGAATTTAAAAGCCTATCTGAAGAACAACGCCAAAAATGCCGGACGAAAAGACTCTGGACTCTTACAAACACGTCTCCCCCCTCCAAGGTCCATGACCTAAACTGGCTCAGGGAATGGGGGGCTTTACCAACGGCCGACCATCTTGCGGCGTGGGGCGTGGCGCCCCACGCCACATGCCCACAATGCGGTCGCGTCGAAACACTGAACCATGTCTTCCATGAATGTATAGTATTGCGCACCTTTGGGCGCATGGTTGCCAGAATGTTCCAAGCAAGTATGCAGTGGAAGTCTAGCCACAGGGATAACATTGTCGTACTCTTAATGGCTATCGGAGCCTTCGTCTTATGGAAACGAACAGGTCTGGCCCGCCTGAGGGGACGCCCCCAGAGAGCCATGTTTCCCCTACTACATCGGCTAAGAAACATAATGCTTATACATCTTAACACAGAACTAGTCATGCTGGGAGAGGAGACATTCCTCCGACGGTGGTCTACGCTATTTATTATCGTAAAAAACAACAGAGTGTCCATGCCTTTCCTCCCCTAGTGAGGAGGAGGGCTAGAGCTTGTACCACTGTGACATTACAGTGTGCATTTTTCTTTTCTTCTTTAGAAACATGTCCTTTTGTGCAATATTGTTCTTGAGCGCGAGAGCAAATTGTCGTCACAGGTGAATGCAAAATATCACGCTACACTGTGAATGACCTCCCCTTGTTTGTTCATATATAGCCTTACTGTTTATTTAAGTTTAATCATCTCGATGTCATGAATGTCCTGTCTTTGTTGTACAATTTTTGCATTGTACGTCACTGCATACGCTATAAGTTCTTTCGCTGTATATAACAGCTTGCATTGCACATTCCTATTGTTCAACATTGTTCATTTTTATGTGTGCACATAAGCTGTGTAAGATATATCCGGAAATAAAATTCTCTTAAGCGCTATCAGTCCAAGACTGCTACTGTAATCGGACTTTCCGTTTACCGGGCACAGGTTCGCGCAAATAAACAGTTAAATTCCAACACAAAGTCTCCTGTCTTCGGCCACGTCACGACTCCGTGAAAATATTACCTGAGGGCATTGTAACATCGGGTGGTTGCAAATACCATTTTGAATGCTTCTGTGTTCTCTGTTGTAGTACAACACACCTTGTGTTATGGGCAGTGGTTGTGGTAAATAATAAACTCCTGAAATTTATACTGGCGATGGGCTTACGTGATTACAAATGAATGCGTTGATGAGACTTTGAGAACTTACGTAAGAATGTATTACTAAAATTTCGGCGGACTAAAGTCATTGCCTAATAATTATTGGTCCTGTACTTTGCTATAAGAAAAAATTATCAGTGTTTAATAAAAATAACTTGTTATTTCCTTGAGCCTAACGAAATAACACCGGTCACGGATGGATTTATTCCACAATTCTTCAAATACAGGGACTTTTCCGGTAATTTTTTATCTATTTTTGCAGCTTTGTCTTGTACAACTCATACGCATGTGCTACGATGCGGAAAACTTTAATAGAATGTTTGGTGACTGCCTACGCAAATTAGGCAAAGGAAGTAATCAAATAAACACCAGAACCACCATTTTGATTGTTCACGAGGGCAAGCTTAGCGAAGAAAGCGACTGTGTTCGTGAAATAACATTTTTCGAACAGAATAACTTTTTTTCAAAACAACCAGCATTTTCAAGAAACATTTCTTGCCTGAAGCCTCACTTCTTTCTACTAACAATTCATTTGTTGTTTTTTTCACAACCGCGGTGCTCTCCTTAAGACCCAGCGATGCTTCGCTACAATTTCTCACCGAATCCTTCTCCTAACTTTGGGCATTCTAAGTGGTGACGAGTTCTTTCACCAGCTTTGCCCGTAATGTTTTGATAAAGGTGATGTACGAAAAGGCTAACATGCATTACATGCATGTTAAAACATGCATGCAATGCATAACATGGATTACATGCATAACATTACATGCATTACATGCATAACATGCATTACATGCGTAACATGCATGGTAAAAAAATTGTACGGCCAAATTTACTCCGAAGTGGTTCCCTATGCTACGCCTAACAATTAGTCTTAACGTGCTCATCAGTGTACTGTTGAGAGCATTATAAGCTCGGACACGTGAGCGCGTGGCAAACAGCCTTAGAACCGAGGTAACGTGACAAGTGGATGGCGCCGTCGAAACCGGAGGGTAAAGGAGGGCGCATTTCCCCCGTTTGTTAGCACACCCCCTTTGCTAGCGTTGCAGGCAAACGGCAGATGATTGCGTGCGATCTGTTGCTGGCGATAATACCATGTAGAAAAATGCGTGAAAAATAAAGTGAGTGAAAGACGAGTATCAAAATACACAGCTAAAAACCCACCTACTTATAATACATGCATGACATTATGGCTGCCTACTTGACAGCCATGATCACCCCAACTACAAAGCCGAGTCGGTCATTGGGTGTGGCTGTGCGCGTCATATGAGTTCACATCACTTCTGTCAGCCACTAATGCACTACTAGTCGCCGTTTTGCAGCAACAATAACGATTAGCGATGCGGGATGCGCAACAGATACCAAAAGCGTGCCAACCTTACCACTATGCTTCTAAAAACGACCGCTGCGAATCAGCCGATGTAGCGTGCGAGGCTATTCACCACGCGCTCGCGTGGTCGAAGTCATAGTGCTCAATAGGGTACATTTTATACGTTATACATTGCGTATGCATATTTAACATATTGTGGTGCTGAGTTAATGATGCCTGAAACAATTTAATAAGGCCACTTCCACACACTCTTCTCTAAATGTGGATTGCCAAGCTCAACATGTCGGTTAGTTACCATTTTGTAACAGCTGGTTTTAAAACTGCCTGTATTTTTACCTAATCGGAACACGCACCACAGCAACCACAACACATTTATTATTACCATTACTCCTGAGTAACAAAAACCCCCATCCATTAGTTTGTATGGTGTATGATACTGCTTTGCTGAAGAGCCAAGTTTGCGGGGAAGACTGTCAATACTTTTTTTTTCATCGGGTGCGACGTGCATGGTGTAATAATGCTATTACGTGAAGGTATTTATCGACAAGCGTAAAAAAAGTCTTTCTCTTAACGAGCACTTGCCAGTCTGTGGGCTAATCTTTCCACATCCTGCCACTTCTAAGTCCTTTCTCTGTTGTAGTCTTTGTCTCTAAACACTGCAACTGCAGATGGTGAGCATTCGCTGCTTACCCACGGAAAGAACCTTTCGGGCGGTTCCCCAGGCGTGGTTCCCTGCATTCAAAGCCTCATCTGTGCCCCAGGGGCGCCGGCTCACGTTACAAATAAGGCACGAGCCGCCTCGGTCCAAAGTCCCTGGAGAGGCGCTTTCCCCATCTGACTTAAGAAGTATGCAAGAGAAGAAAACCAAGACAGAATTGCAGCAATGCGTGATCTATTGTAGAAGTTATTTTTTGGGTTGCAATTATCAGCAACACATAATTGTTATGGTAGTTCCTTAGGTATTTTAAGTAAACGTACGGGCCATTTTCAGAGTGTATGCGCCAGCGAAGTGGCGAGCAGCTGCGCGATCACCAAATTGTAAATGGTTTCAATATATCGGGAACAGAAAACTTGACCCAAATTCATTAAAATAGGGTGTTATTTAGGTATAGCCTTCAAACAGAAAGAATTCTTTGTGTGACATGTGCCGATAGATATATACGGGGGGTATAATGTCCCAAAACCACCACATGAGTATGAGAGACGCCGTAGTGAAGGGCCCCGGAAATTTTACCACCTGGGGTTGTTTCACGTGCATCCAAATCTGAGCACACGGGCCTACAGCATTTTCGTCTTCATCTAAAATGCAGTCACCGCAGCCGCGATTTGATCCCGTGACCTGCGCGCCAGCAGCTGAGTACCTTAGCCACTAGACTACTTCGGCGGGGCTGACAGGAACCGAGCCAGATTGAAATCGTTTCATGAAAATCAATGGCGAATTTCTATCTACAAATATACATACATACGCACCTTCAACACGCAAGTATATCAGGTATATAAACTCTAACAATTCTTCAATTTCTTTGAGGTGCTATATTGTTAAAATACCACACCAAATACCAAGCATTGTCAGTGCATAGAACCCGGCTTTCGCGCTTTTTAAAACCTTCCACTTCAGGCTCCGCTTCTAAGATGCAATCTGCCCATTTCTCGGCATTGGCATAACGTAGCTCTACGATTCAACCTGGCACGTCAACAGAGACGTCGTTAACAACCGGCTTTCCACTTTATACATAAAGACCGAATCGCGCGGAGTGCTGAAACTCCAACAGGGGCTTAATTTTCTTCACAAACCCCTCAAGCGTTAAGGGAGCAGCTTTTGTTTGCACAAACACTTCGCGAAGTTTGGTCCTCAGCGCATTTCCTTCTCAAATGAGCGCCCCGGGCACTGATGCAGACGCATCTTCTACGCCGTAATAGGGAGTATTTGTGTTAATTCTCCAATAATAAATCACAGCAACGTGCAGCAGCTACACTTTATATGAAAGAATGCTGTTTCAACATTTTCTGATGTTTTTATTTGCTTTAGAAACACGCGCAATCATGTCACTTTTAAATCTACAGACATTTATATTAAGGTATCTCTGAAAGGTGGTCATCGAACTGCTGAAAATTTTGCTGAAAGCGAGATGTGGATTCTTAACGTCTAGCTATGGATTGGCTCTAAAGTATTTTGTAACAAGTTCGCATGCTAGGACATTTTAAAGAGTTGCGTACTTGTTGATCAGGGAGAAATGTTATGTAAGGAGGACACTAAGATATAAATGGTCCCAGTACCAATTGGATCTATAATAATGCTAGCAACTTTTTACACTAATCTTTCATTACTGGGTGCACCACGGCTCCACCGACGTATTGTCGTCACAAAAACGACGTTGTAAAATATGCACTAACAGATGATGTGCTAGTGCATGTTTTACAACGTCAGTTTAGTGAGGAAAATACGTCAGTAGAGCCACGGTGGACCCTGTTATAAAATATTTGTGTAAAAAAAGATGGCAAGGTGACCTCCTCTCTAGTAAAGTCCCTAAAATATTCTGTGTTCTCTCTAAAAGAGAAAAATCTAGGGATATCACTATCAGCCAGCTAAGTGTAATAACGTAATAGTACACTGTAAAAAATAGGTTCTAGCAGATGACAAGCATCTCCTTATATAGATTTAATTAAAAACAGAAGACAAATATAGTATAAAAGAACGAAAAAATATCCACTAGGGGTCGAATGTACGACCCCGACTTCCCGAACACGTGAAGAAAGATGACTTGCCTTCAAAAGACATGTTTCTAACTTCACTCACAGTGAACATTTCGAGGCACACTTTTTTATAGCTGGTATTCAGAATTCGTGGGCTTCAGCGTCTTTTCGTCATCACTAGCAAGATGGCTCTCTGGACTCTTAGGGCATAGTGATGCGGGTTGTTTTCTGCTTCGTTCTAGCTTTTAGTGGCTAAGCCACCTTAAAGGACAAAGCAGTGTGTTTAACAAATAACATAAACGCTTTTAATACACAATTAAAGTGCCATAAATTCCCAGAATTTGAAGCAGCGAATTGAAAGTTCACTGGACGCGGTAACACCATTATGATGACATACAAACCTAAACCCCAAGACTATAATATACGGAAGGTAGCCCTGACGTGGCTCAGCGGCAGAGTGGGGCCATAACGGTTGTGAGTCACGCCTGTGTCGTTGAGTCTCGGCTACTATTACACAACCAAAACGCGGTAGACCTGGCTTTCGCATGTGGCCTGGCAGGTGTCGATGAGCGAATGGTGGCTTCTGGGCGACCAGTTGAGAAACCAGAGGAACCCTGACAAGACACTCGACGTTTTACTCGGGCTCTCGCGCGACTGATGCTGCTTGCCTGTAGTACCTGAAAACTGCAAGCCCTGGCCAGGAGTTCACGACACGATGGCTACGGTCCTCCAGAACCATCGTGTCGAGAACTACGGTCCTCCAGAGCGAGAACCCGTCAACCGGAGGCCCTGGCTGGTTGAAGACTGTTTGCCTTGGCTAGGAAACCCAATGGTGCTTTTTCAGCGAATAGTCTGATGACATCCTAGCGATCACCACGTCCTCTTTGAATTCCCCCCCTCTTCTGCTGCTCGGAACCTTCCTAACGCTCTTGCCCAATCGTTTAATCCTGATTGGCGATTCTGCACATTTGTGTTGCCCAGCCATTGGCTGCTAGAATCGACCTGGTGTTTCCCTAATGGATCATTCGTACATCGACTATTTTGAGACGTGCAGTGGGCTTCGGGCAAGGAGCACGGGCACGGATCAGGTGTTATAAAAGGAGCGTCGAGTGTGCGCTGCTTGCTTTCTTTCTCTGGCCTTCACTGGCCCTCTTTTGTCTTGTGTAAAGGTGTGTCTACTCGACTAGTTTGGCAAGTTCTGTAAGTATAAAATAAATTGTATGTCCATTGTGTGAGCAAGCGGCCTGAAAGAGTTTCTCCGTCTTATGCACCTGGGTGTACGCCTGTGCCCCGCTTCTTGGTGTCATCAGAGAGAGAGAGAGAATAAAGCATTTATTGGTAATAAATAAGTGGTTATTGTGGTTGTACCTCCTAGTCCGAAATACCCTTGGCTCTTTCCACTGTCTGGGCTCAGTCGAGCAGAGCTTGTTGCTGCACTTAGTCAGAGCTGGACAAGGTCGCCTTCTACTCGACTGTTTCAAGATTATGATCGTCCAATATACTGGGACAATTTTTGCACTTCCAGACCATAAAAAATTAAGTAACCATCCTAGGACAGACATTACGCTGGGGTACATCGAATGGTCCATCATGAACAATACAAATGAATTCGGAAATGATGATTGTTATCTTCTCCACGTGACCTGCGATGCCTTATCCAATTCAGGGGTCTCATCAGGAGTCACACTTTATGACATGTGAAGACCTAGGCGCATTTTGTGGGTATATCGATTTCCAAGAACTCTAAGAGCGACTCAAGGGTGAGCGAAATCGAATATTTATTTTTTGATTCTGGAAGCGTCTTAGTGTATTATAAGTTTTATAAAGGCAGTTAACGCTCCGGTGTGCGCAATTTGCGTGTTGAACTGAAAACCTGTTGCGCGTAAGCAGTATTTTTCGGCAAATCTAGATGTACCTTACGCTGTCGGCAAAAGATCACGACAAACGCAAGATGGCACACTAGAAATTATCAACATGCTCTTATGCTGATGAAGTAGCAGCCATTTGCTGAGACATCCCTCAGCTTTTTCTATCGACTTTCGTAGGTTTCAGAGGTCAATAAATGTAGTTATGATTGTTCTGCTAAGTGCGGAGTCAGTATGTGAGTTCGAAGACTAACTGAGTCATGATTTTCGCGGAATAGTGCACGCATTTTCGCATGACTGGAGAGTCGTCTTTACACTGTTTGAGTATGCGTTTCTACTGCGAACCACTACGGACGCTGTTCAGAACGTTTGGAACACACGCAAAAATAAAGGTTTTTGATGCGAATCTAGTCCCCAGGATATTTGTTTAATAACAAGGCCATTTGCACTGCAGGTATTGCTGTATTGTTTAATTTATTTTCTGATAATGTCTAGACTCTAAATAAACAAGATAATATTTTCATCCCGTGCTTTCTCGAGCCTTTTCCGCAGGTAAATCGGTAAGGCTCGGAATAAATATTCGAGTGCATTACCGTCTGCTTTATTTACGAAGATTTACGAAATTTTCGAGGTGTTAGTGGTGATCATTGTTCTATGGCGGCTGCTGAATGACGGCTCTAATTGTCATCAGGAGACTGTATAGAGCTTCCCCCTACCCACCATTAAATAGCTTTTGCTCTTCAGTAATAAGCTTTTAGAAAAGGCCGTGGACATCTCCAACTTTCATAACGATCAGCCTCTACCGGTGAACTCCAGACAAAGGCCTGATCTGAATGTTCTACAGCAAGCATTCTGTAACAAAAAATGTCTCTGTGAAACTAACTTTGCAAATTACAGGTAACGAAACAGCTTTTGAAATTCCCTAAGTGTTCCGACTGAACAATCAAATTATTCGCACCGAAAATTAAGCGATTCAGCGGCTATCAAAAAAGCTTCGCGAAGTTGTACGTATATATTGCATATCATCACTTCTGTGGGCCTTCAACTCATCTAACACGCCACACATGCTGGATATGGCAGCGTTTTCAACAAATTGAGGTCCATTGAGTGTGCACGAAAATGCGCACCGTCGACGAACAAAGTGCAAAGAATGGTTGAGACATGCTGCACATTGGTGGCGCCACCCTGCGAGCCATTCATATTTACATATTTTTAGCATATAACGCTGGCCTTTCAGGGCCCTTGAAGGTGCGGGGACAAGAAAACGTATACAAGAGCAATGAAAATAAAAAATACAAGAACAAAATAAGAAAGTATACACATTTTCATCAACTCATAATTCAATTTGGACACATTGTGATTAATTCGTGAATTATTGAAAGAATTTTTTTCGAAGAATTCAATCGCAAGGAGTGTTTTGGCCGATCTCACAGGTATTGATAACGTGATCATCTTCAACAATATTAGGCGCGAAGCTCCTTATGGCGTGGCTTGTGCGTCCCTCGTAGTACGTAACGACTAGTGGCACATACCCGAAATAGCGGTCCTTACGATTTTGACCTCCAAGGTGGTTCCGGTGAGAGATTTCTTCTGTGCGTTGTTGAACAATAAAAGATAGTGCTCAATGGACATGTTAATGGCTGCTAAGGGGGAACGAGAGACAGGAGCATTCGGCCTTTAGGTAACGCGCACGCTGCGATCCCCATTAGCAGCTACTGGCATGTACATTGAGCACGATCTGACAAGAAAGGGCTGCTACGTTATACTCGCTGGGTGTAACCTCCTTGGTTTTAGAAAAGTTTAGCGAGCGTTGGGCCGCATAGCCATGAATACAGTGAACTAGTATATACCATGAACTCGAGGTGGTTAAAGGTGGGAAGTAAACCCGAAGCGCAAGCCGTAAGAACGTGTGCATGTGCCACCTCCCGTTTAGTCCTTGAAATGTCCGCTGGATGGCGGTACTTCTATATGGAGAATATATGATGAAAAGTGGCGAGATGGTGGTACTTGGAGTGCTGAATAGATGGACGAACGGACACACAGCCAGATGCATGGATTGACGCATGAACGGACGCAGGCCTGGATGCATGGACGAACACAGGGATGGACGCACGAACAGACGCACGCACTGACGGATGGGTGGACGCATGGACGGTTACACAGACGTACGCAGGAACGGACGGAAGCAAGAACGAATGGACGGACGAATGCTTCGCCCCACTCCCCATCATTCACTCCGTGGATAAGCTGCCATTTTTTTTCATGAATCCTGACTGCTGAAACAAGTGGATTGTGGGAAGGAAGTTGGAATCTTGAAATGAAATGCACATTGCTCTTGCAACCATTCTACGTTTCATCTCGCGTCGACCACAACAAAAGTTCATGTGCCATTCAGCTATACCACCAATTAGGTTCACTCCTACGTGCCCAAGACTTCATCTGAATTGAACCACGTTCCTTCCTCCATCACCAGCGACCCTGATCATGTGTCATTCAAGATGGCCACATCTGACTTCTAACACCACTCCTCTCTGTAACGCTGAAAATGTCATTGAGAATAGTTATATAACTAAATATATAAATAAATGAACAAATCAACAAGTAAATAAATAAATAAATAAAAACTTGTGTGGAAGTGACTATGGTTAAAAGGGAAAGAAATTTTAGTCACGAGGGAATTCCGTGTTGTGAAAGAAGTTCAAAGTTTGCCTTAGGGGCAAGCTTGTAGAACTAGACTATTTCAAGAAGTATGAATGTACAAAAATTTTGTATTCACACTATTTTACTAATTAGGTGCTTTTGATGTGAACTCCGTATGAGATCGGCGTATTCTATGGATCATCTAATTGGTGTTTTGTATGCATTTAGTTTGAGAAGCGATGGTGCAGTGTGCAATTTTCTCCTAAAAAAATATAGGCTTTTTCCCTCTCTCTGACACATGGTAAAATTATTATGCTACTGTACGACAAACTCCGCAAAAACATGTGGGCAAACAAAAATATTTGGAAACGATCTTCGAAAAGCGTTAAGGCGGGCAATGTGGTTGTATTTGCAGGAGTGATAATACAGCAGCAGACGCATATATCCTGGTGCTGATCAAATATTGAGAGCAAGGCGCTCAAAGCTGAGACGAGTGATTCCATTCGTCAAAAGCCTTATAAGTGCATTAAACGAGGTGGCAGCCTCACAAGTCACCAGCTGCTACATTTGCCACCCACCACATAGGTCAAGCCGTTCACAGTGTCCAACCAAAGAAATCATGTGACACACAAAGTCGCGTAGTTCACACAAACGAGGATCATGCTTTTGCACAGGCCGACGACGATCACTGCCCACCGGAGGTTCAATGACGGACACTGAACATATACAATGAGATCATTGACTGGAGTCAGGTAATATAGGACAATGCTTCAAAAGATGCAGGAAATTCATAGCTCGTCAAGCTGATTTGCTGCGATCCGTAGTGTTTCACGCGTTGCAGTTCCTGTAATAAATGATGGAAATAACACAACATAACCAGAACGAACCGATGTAACTAGGAGACTTTGACATTAAGCTTGTTTATAACAAAAAAGTTGCACCACCATCGTTCCCATTCTTTCGTACAGATTGCGCAATGCACGTAAGTCATTATGCAAATCATGCTAATGGGCGACGGATCATTGTAGTTATACATAATGGTCAAATAATTTTAGGGTCACTTTAAAAATGTGTCATCTATCTCCGTATCCAGCCCTGTTCGTAGTCTGTCGTCAGGTACAATACAAGAACATGTAACAAATAACAGATTGTAGTTGCAAACGTATTTCGTGTGACAACTGTTTACGCTGTATTTCATGGCTGACTCCGCTGTACTATAACTCACATTTTTGCCACATTCCTTTGACGCCAACGATACAATGTAGGTTACCTGCGCTCAAAAATTATTCACAGATTGTTTAGAAAGCATTCCAAGATTGAAATTTTCTACCCGCTGAGAGATGCCTTCTCGACAATTAAAATTTCGGAAAACAATCAAATCAAAAGTTTGTCTCACAGAGCATTACTCGCGGAGGTGCTCTTCTCACTTACATTTGTCGAGTGTAACATGCTTTGCAACCAGCCACTTCTTTTGAAACGAATTTGGTAATAGGCTCAGTGAACTGCACATACAGCAGTAATTTTTCATGTAGTTGCTGAAGAACAGGCGCTCTTGAAAAAAAAACACAATGTTTTTGTAGGCGAATATTAAGCAATGGTGCTCGGTAACATTACCCCAATTCCTATGCCTTTAGGATGAATGTTTGCATTTTTTCAGCATTAGAAAGAAACAAATAATTTACGGCTTAATGTTGCACTTTTCTTATCTGCGCTTGTATAAAACAAAAGCGGCTATTGTAGTTTGATTAAAAATTTAGAATTTTCATTGAAATGTGTTTTTATTTCACCAAATATTGCGTCAACATGCAGAATGCGTTGGATATATTGAGCGTTCCAGTTATGATCAAATTATGAAGGGAGCCTAGTGAAAAGTAACATCACACGTTGTTCTTATTTCTTACTTTTTTTCGGGAACATTATCCAACCTCCCAAAACTTGTTGTTCTTAATTGCATAATGACGCCTTCACTGACGTACTTGCTACAGAGCAGCAGCTGTAGCAGGCAGGAATGTTCCTTCATTCCAAAGCAGTTGCAAGACCAGGCATGCCTCTCCGGTGGAATACCTTATTGCGACGCACAATCCTTG